>NW_010265332.1:37950-43615 GCF_000690775.1 Eurypyga helias
ATAATGCAGCTGTAATCTAATAGTTATTAACAGCCTGAGAATGTACAGTAAGACCTTAATAATGCAGAATAGTTTGATTGGCTCCATCTGACTAGGAATTAGCACGATAAGGGTTGTGCCTCTCACAGTCAAGCAGCTAACTGCATTAGTTCAATGTTACTAGAATTTTTAAAGCTTTGCCTTCCTAACAGAAGTCACTTACAACAGTTTATTTTTTTTTTGTAATGACACATATTTTGATGTGCATTTTAAAAAAAATTCAGTGGGGGGGGAGAAATCCTGGCATTTTCTGCACCAAACTCCATTCTAGATTCTCATAGACATAATAAACACAGGTCATGCAGCAATTCCCGGTATGGCCAAAACCTTTTGGGTGTAGTTTTGGTTTACTCTGCCTGGATCCTCCTGTTCTTCTTTTATGCTGAAATCATAGAAAACCATTGGGAGTTGTTGCAACATTGCCCACAACAGGTGTGAAAGAGAGAGGCTTATTCTGCAGTTCTCATGGGTTTACGCTGCCGCGCAGGCGTACCCTGGAGCTCCTCTGGCTGCGTGTGCCTTGTGGACCCGTCCTAGTTGCCGGGGACAGAATCCACGAAGCGTCCATTCCAGGATGAACAACTGAGCTGGTGGAGCAAGCAAATAGAAGATGGTGAAGGTACAAGCGGGAGGAGAGAGCAGGAATCCCATCCGTGCTGCAGCAAAGCAAGTTTCTGATGTGGCAGTTCAGAAATAACTAAAATCCCTTCGTTTCTCTGCGGAGTATGAAATGCCAGATTCCGACAAGTGATGTAAAATGTGAGGGTTGTTGTTTTTTGTTAAGGAGCTGCTGATGGACCTAAAGCAACTTGCTTGTGTGGCTTGAAGGTATTAATCTCTCTTCTGTGGAGTTACTGATTTGGAGTTCCCCCAGGGTGAAGGAAAAAAAGTGTGTGCACGTGAAAGTCAAGCTTCTACGAAACATTTAAATTTTGCAGAGCTGTGAAAGTTTCTAGACCGAGTTGCACCATATTAATGGCAGGTCTTAAAGTAGCAACAAGGGCGGGAAGCGGTTAACTTAAACAGAGTTTTGTGTTTTGTAATGGAGGGCAGCAGCGTGCTGTTCCGTGACTCAGCGCGGAATTGCCTTGCAGGCTGATTCATTGTATTAGCGGGTCTGAAGGTCTGCTCGCTGCCGAGCTGTGAAAGTTTCTAGACCGAGTTGCACCATATTAATGGCAGGTCTTAAAGTAGCAACAAGGGCGGGAAGCGGTTAACTTAAACAGAGTTTTGTGTTTTGTAATGGAGGGCAGCAGCGTGCTGTTCCGTGACTCAGCGCGGAATTGCCTTGCAGGCTGATTCATTGTATTAGCGGGTCTGAAGGTCTGCTCGTTTGTCGCGATTAAGTAATAATGCATTCTTCCTCCCGAGGAACGGAATTTGGCTGCTGCGTATAAAACACTGACTCACCAGTATTTGGGAAACAAAGTAGATGTTTTCTGTGTTTTGTTGCCCATCAGAGTTGGTGAGTTACGTTTTGGCCACTCCACAGCAACTACTTCACTGCAGTGTGCAGTTAGCTCCAGGAGTTTGGTGTTAAAAAAGGTCTCACCAGGGATCTTAGTCAGACTATTGCTTCGAGCAGCATCCTGACACAGCCATCTTAGAGGCGCCTTGAATACATCCACAGGTTGTTTTTGGTTTCGTTTTGGGGTTTTTTCCTCAAACTAAGACCATGTTGCATCTTCCACTTAGTTGTAGAGCACGATGTAAAAACTCCCTATCCAATTCAGCCTACAAAAGAATGTATTTTCATGCTTTAGATAATTTCAGTCAATCTTGGAAAATGTAGCTATACAACATACAAAAGTGACAACTCCAACACTCACACACAATATGAGCTGTTGAGAATCACTGTTATATTTACCAACATTTCCATATCCCTGTCAGCCAGTTCTGCACAACTGTTGTCCTCATCATAGTCAGCAGCACCAACAGAGATTCCTCTCCAATCCCCGGCTCCTCCCCGGGGGTGATTCTTCTCCGGTTTTACCTTTAGCATGGCTTCAGCAGGGAGCGTTCCAAAAAAAAATTTGGAATATGGGGGGACGTTGCATCTTTCCTCCTCCGTCAGGAATCGTGCATTCCGTTGCCAACCCAGCTACCTGAGACCGTGCCAGTAGTGACTGTGTCTTACTGCGGAGTTGACAAACCTCGGTTGCTTACCTGTTGCCTGGTGCCTTCAAGGGTCCTCATCTTGGAATTTATTGTCCATCCTGGATACATCCAGGAATAGTTTTGAACTTTGCTGTGTGAATGCCTAGGTTACAGCTTTCTATTGCAACTCTGCATGTAAAACTTAAGTGGTGAGTATCAGAAGCTTTGTGAGACTCAGTCTATTAAAAAAAAGTCAGTGTACTGTGAACTTAGGTATCAGGAAGAAGTTCTTCACGGAGAGGGTGGTGAGGCACTGGAACAGGTTGCCCAGAGAAGCTGTGGATGCCCCATCCCTGGAAGTGTTCAAGGCCAGGCTGGATGAGGCTTTGAGCAACCTGGTCTAGTGGAAGGTGTCCCTGCCCATGGCAGGGGGTTGGAACTAGATGGTCTTTAAGGTCCCTTCCAACCCAAACCAGTCTGTGATTCTGTGAGAGTGGCTTTGGTCTCAACGGGTGGGATGTGGAGCCCAGGAGGAAGGAGAGAGCCTAAAATGGAAGTTAAATGGTTCCTGTAGGGGCCTGCAGGAAGCCTGTGACAGACAAGGGAGGGCAGTACATCCAAACGCTACAGCCATTAGAACTGCGGGACTGTCTGTAATCCACCTGCTCATGTTAAATAATAACCATGCATTTAAAAACACCCTAATCTTGGTTTTGAAGCTTATCTAACTCAACACACTGAAAAAGGCTTCTTTTTTCCAGGATGAAACCTGTTCTGCTTTCCAAGACCGAGGAAGCCCGTACCAATGAAGTTTATTTAACTAAGTGGTATTTCTGTTTACAGGCTGGACAAAGACGGAGGCTGTGACGTGAGCTTACCTTCCCTGGTTCATGCGCGGTGGGGTTACAGACAGATAAATCACGGAATGAAGATCAGGGAAGGCAAGGCTTGCAGGTGCAGTTAGGGTGTCTGCCTGAGCTCCCTCTCCTCTGCTAAGCTGGTTCAGGAGAGTCCCTCTGCCTCGCTAAGCCTGGCTTTGTGATGGAA
Organism: Eurypyga helias; assembly: GCF_000690775.1. NCBI lineage: Eukaryota > Metazoa > Chordata > Aves > Eurypygiformes > Eurypygidae > Eurypyga > Eurypyga helias. The sequence continues at coordinate 41,134 of NW_010265332.1, forward strand.
AGGAGGAACTATCGTGGCATTGAATGGGGAGCATTGTGGTTTTTGAGTTGGTTTGAACCAATTCACCAGCAGTGCTGTACCTGACTATACAATAAAATGAAGGAGTGGTGTCTACTGAAGATGAGAGCCTAAGGAGACTAGGAGCTAGACGTGAGGGGAAAAGATAATCGGTACATCACTTGGAAACTTGTGGCCCTGCACACCTGAGCCACCATCCTGAGGGCTGCTGCGCCTCCGGAAATGAGACCGTGGTGTCTGCCATTCCTCAGGTTGCAGAGTCCTCAAGTTGCTCCTACATCTGAGAGCGGGAGCGTCTCCTGCCAGCGGTGAAGTTTGAGGAAGGCAGAGGGTGTGAAAACAAAAAAGAATAACTGACACAGGAGCAGGGAGTGTAGGGTTGAATCTTTAAGGGTAAACTGTCTGATGTTTTATTGGACATGCTCTCCGGCACCTCTTGCTTGCCGTAGACAGAAGGTAAAGCTTTCTTTAACCTTTCTGGAATTGGAAACGTAGGCGTAATTTGAGTCTGGATGTTTTTATGCACCCTTCTGTCATATGAGCTACGACCTACATCGACACGGAAAAAGGAGCCTTCGGAGAAGAGGAGGTGGGGCAAGGAAGAAGGTAAAGCTTGCTGTGCTTCCGACACAGACACCTGAGCCAGGAAGGACCATGATGGGCCTCTAGTCAGTGGGGTCTGGAATGGGAGGAGGGGCTCAACCTTCGCTGATCCAGTCAGACATTTGCCTAGCTTCCCACCCCGAGACTTCATGGCCTCCCTCATGATCGGCTCCAGCATTTCACCCGTAGAAAGTTTCTCCTGCCATCCGCTCGGATCCCTCCTGCTGCAGTTTAAGCTTGCTGCTCACTGATCTGTTTGCTAGGGACAGGGAGGACAGATTATTCCCTTTTTCTCTGCAGCAGTGTTTGGGGTATTTACTACATCCCAGTTGTTCTTTCCTCAGGCTGATCAGTTCTCTGAAACTGCTTGGAGGACATTTTTGGAGATCTCCAAGCTGTTTGTGTGGGGTTTTTTTTCTCTGTCACCGGGGAGTTGGGACCTGGGTATGGTCACAGTTCGTACACGGACGCTTGCAGTGCTGAGTGGAAAGGATGGATGACATCACGTGTCTTGCATCAGAAAATCTAATTATGGATTCTAGGATGGTATTTCCCACCTTTCCTATGGCATAGCTTGGCTGATTCATGTTTCGGTCCATTTTCCCTTTGCTGTAGTGGTTTTTTTTTTTTTTTTTTTGCTTACATGTAGAGACTTGCCCACAGCCTTACTGCACTGCAGCCTGTTTTTCTCAGACCCGTTTCTCTAATTGGCTAAAATCATTTTGAACCCTTATCCTGTTTTCTAATGTACTTTCAGTTCCTCTCAGCTTTCCATCACCTGCACGTTCGCTAAGTACATTCTCTATCCCATCGCTGACTTCACCAATGAGAATTTTGAAGTGTACAGAGGCAGGCCCCATTCACTAAACGCATTTTGCTGTTTTGATGGAGAATCACTTTCCAGGGTGTGATTTTCTTTTTTCCCCTGACCAAACCTGCACCTACCCCAAAGCTGTTTTATCTCGACCACATTCCTTCATTCGCTTACAAAAACATCCTGCAAGCCTGAACGTGTCGCCATTTGAGCTGATACCGGCAGCTTGCTAACGCCGTCAAGAAAACGTCCCGATCTTCACCTCGTGGTTGCTGAGTCTTGTGCCAAACCGGTTCACCTTGCTAAATGGGCAGAAAATGAACCAGTGGGAAATACGCCATGAGGTGCCTCTGGGTTCAGCGGGTTGACTTGGCTCAGAGAAGAGTCCAGGGAGCAGTGGAGGTGCCACCGAGGAGGAGTTGATGCTCACCCACAATGGTGACTTCACTCTGAGCCAGCCCCAGGGCCTTGCCAAAGCCCGGAGGGGGTGTTTGCTGCATCCCGTGAGGAGAAATGTTGAGTTTACCTGTTGGATAAAGAATTGGGAGGCAAATAGAAACAATGTTTTCCTTAATTTCTAGCTAATCTTAACTTAATCATAACTAATGATTAAGGCTAATGTGATTTTAGGTAATCTTTAATCAGATTTATTTTTTGTGCCGGTTTTTGGTGTGAGAACACCTTGAACATACTTGTTCAGTCAACCACAATTCATTAATTAATATGGATGACAGCTCTGCATACTGAATCATTGAAAAGCAATTCCAGAAAGGACATACGTGTCTCGCACATGTTCTCCATCGCTTGCCTCGGTATCGAGCTGCCTCCACAGCAGGATGGAAAGATGGGTTTTCTTCACATCGACCACCCTGCTTGCTCCAGGCTCTGGCTATCCCTGCAGGACCCCAGACCAGCTCCCACCCGGAAACAGGCACTGGCAGTCGGATTCAGTCCCGACGTTTTGCAACCCTTCTGTCTACATGTTTTCTCCCCTCAGACAAAATGGTGTCGACCCGGTAGTCTTGGCACAGGCGGAGACTTGTCGCT
>NW_010265332.1:43641-45075 GCF_000690775.1 Eurypyga helias
GCCGAGAGGCAGAAAGTGGCCGTGGCAGAGGGTTGGTGCAGCCTCAGCCTTCGCTGGGGTGGTGGCTTACAGGAGAGAGAGCAAGTCGCAATTTCAGCACAGTCAGTAAGGGAGAAAAGTAGGCACAGTAAATAAAGAAACCTGCAAAGAAGTTATTTTTATAGTTGTCCTAGAGGGCAGCGCTGGATTTAAAAGCCCCTTGGCTATGACACTGGTCCTGCGTATGGCCACGGTCTGTGCGTGCTAGCAGGTGAGTGGGAGATTTCATTCCTTATTGTAGGAAATCCAACTCATTCCCCATGAGATATATATATATATTTTTAAATAAAGAAAAGGAAAGAAGTGAGAAAATTTGCCTCTTTGCTGTCCACCTATCCACTCAGACGTTTCCCAACATCCCACTGGTGTTGAAGCTCATGCTAAGCATTTCCCTTCGGATGCTGCCCTCTGCAAAGACTTTTTGGAGAGCTGAAGTTTGATGAAAGCGAGCACCTTTGCCACCCGAGAGCCCATCCTGGCCCAGCGCCGGGCGGCTCTCCGTTCACCCGGAGACAAAGGGAGCCACGTCTGAGCTGCGCTGAGGCTGCGCTTGCCGGAAGAAACCTAACAATTCTTATTTACCAAATTGACAAAATCCTATCATGGCAATTAAGGGGATATGTAATTAACTGTGTCTTAATTACAGCAGCTGCCACTTCATCTGAATGCAGCAATTTGTGGAGAAACCGGGGGAGATGCTTTAAATTCGTGTGTGTAAACAGCACAAGCACAAACAGCATGGTGCGTGTGACTCCTGGGGGTGCAATACCCAGCCCGGGGGGGCACAGAGCGAAGACGAAGGCTCGCCCGCTGCCAGCCTGGCTGACCAGGGTAGCCTTCAGACAGACATGGCTTCCCATATCTGCCGAGACAGCATATGGTTCCCTGTCCTTCTAAGGCAAGAGCTATGGGTGCTTAGTAGGTAGGAAGAGGGTGCTGGTCCTCGGAGACCTCTTTCCAGCTCTGCCCCCCAGCAGTGACTCCTCCTGGAGATCATGCTGAGGAGCCGTGTTACCCCTCTGTGCCTCAGCTTACCCACCGGTAACAGGCTCACAGAATTCGCTTTATCTCAGCATGCGGCATCTGTGCCTCAGGTAGAGCTCACAAATACTGAGCTAAGCCAGAAGGTGCTTATTGCTGAGCTGCAGCTTGGAAGGAGCTATGACCTCCCCTTTCTCCTGCTAATAAATGGGATTGATGTTACAAAGGCTGAGGACTGCGCTTGCTGAAGTTGGTAGACATCATTTGGGCTCCGTAACTCAGCTGCATTGATTTGTCCTTGTGCTGGTTTTGGCTGGGAGAGAGTTAATTCCCTTCACAGTATCTAGTGTGGGGCTGTGCTCTGGATTTGTGCTGGAAACAGCGTTGATGACACAGGGATGTTTTCGTTCCTGC
>NW_010265332.1:45177-55154 GCF_000690775.1 Eurypyga helias
CCCAACTGACCATGTTGATATGCAAGGGATATTTCATACCATGTAGTGTCATGTTCAGCATATAAATCTGGGGGGAAGAGGAAGGGGAAGGATGCTCAGACTGTTGGCATTGGTCTTCCCAAGTAACTGTTACGGGTGATGGAGCCCTGCTTCCCTGGGGATGGCTGAGCACCTGCCTGCCTATGGGAGGTGGTGGATGGATTCCTTGTTTTGCCTTGCTTGTGTGTGTGGCTTTTGCTTTACCTATTAAACTGTCTTTTTCTCAACCCACTAGTTTTCTCACTATTACTCTTCCGGTTCTCTCCCCCATCCCACTGGGGGGAGTGAGCAAGTGGCTGTGTGATGCTTAGTTGCTGGCTGGGGTTAAACCACAACAATCATGTGTGTTTCACACGTGAAATAAAGCTTCTCTCAACCAAGTCAGCACAGGAAGGGAATCCTGCTTGGGACCAGCAAAGCTATTCCAGTTTCCTGACTGAAACCTAAACTATTTTCTGAGTATTTCAGTACTATGCAGCATCAAAAAAGTCTGGCTTATTAATATGCATGTCAAGAATTTGAAAAGATGGGAGGATGACATCCCATCACTATTTAAATGATGACACAATCTCCCATGGACACTGGTGCGACCAGAATTTCACCAACTACCACTACCCAGCTGTCACAAACTATCCTCACATCACGTTGTGGGTCTCTGGGTTGCAGTCAATGGCACTTTGAGAAAAAGAAGAACACAGTTAAAGCTTGTTAAAACTTGTCCATATTAATATTTGAAAAAGCACTTGGTCATTGTAGATTTACCTGCTGAATGAGGCTTCATGGAGAACTTTTGAAGTAGGTTTCTTTTTTTGTCTTCTCTGGGACAGAGCACTACCTGCATGGTGTTTTTCATGCCAGTTCTATTTGCCTGGATACATGTCCTTTGTTTCATTGACCTTTGCATTTTGCTGCCCACATTTTGAGAGGTAAAAGAATAGAATATTCTGACTCAGTTATTTCCACGGCACTAGTCTGTGGTGTCACTGGCTGTGCTTTGGGTATGGTTTTAGCAGGAGCAACTAAATAAAAAACAGAAGAAAACAAAGCAGCCTTTCAATTGGTTTAACCGAAGTGGAGCATCTAGGCAGGAGTGATACAATTTTCATAGCTGTCGAGCACTTTGGCTTTCACTGACATCATTTGTGGGTTCCAGTATGGGTGCCAGACATCTAGCTTTCAGTAACGGGATTTGGAAATGCCACTCAAAGGTTCCCATTGCCGTCCCAGTGTCCTTAGCAACAAGCACAAAAGAAATGCAGAAAATATGAGACACCAGAAGAACATGATTCCTCCATGTTCCCTGTTTGATAGGTGCAGCGTTTTGTCATGCCCTACTGCCACTAAGGTCTTCATAGGAGGAACGAAACGCTGTCAGCACAGTCACCCACTGAAGACCTCCCCCGACCCTGCTGTGGGCTGGGGGCATTAAGTTCGTGCTCCCACTCCTAAAGCTGGAGAGACACACCCGCAGTTGGTCACACTTAGGCAGTTTATATTTGAGCATCTGTTACGCAGTTAAAAACGTGTTTTTGACATCAAGGTGTTTGACAGCAGTGAGTGTCCGACACGCAGGAGGTGGTGTGGCAATGCTGTGGGTCTGTCACAGCTCTGGCTACCCTACCCCTCTTCTCTCAGCAGCTGAGATCCCTGGCTTAGGGGGACTTGCTGCTAACGCCCCCCCCCTCTGCCCCACATCACCTCCCTTACCCAAATGCTGGCCTCTCAGGCGGGGGCCACGGCTCCATCAAATCGCTGGGTGTGAACAAAGGACTGCGAGGAACTGGAATGAGATCACCAAATCCATTTGATTTATTCGGGATTTGAGCCTAGGTCTTCTGGGTGTAAGTCAGTGCGTTAACGCACGGTGGGAGTTAATTCCTTGCTTAGTCATTATTCAGGCAGCAATAAAGTATGCATTGTGCTGGAGGTCAAATCAGATTACTCTAAAGAATTTGGAATGGGAAAAATGCTGGGGGGGGGCGGGGGGGGGCTTCATCAGCCTAAGTGTTTGGTTATCTCAGTGTTTAGCTATTTATATTGTGCCTGTCACTGTGGCATGTCACTGTGCAAACAAAGGGATGCTCTAAATCTCTTATTATTTTAATGGCATTAATGTTCTTCAGCTGGGGGAAAAAAGACAATAATTTCCCCCTGGAAGATAACAGAGTAAGTTGTTTAACGTAAACAGCGGCTCTGGGAAAACTGCTCTTAGAGGCTCAGCCGGGCAGAAGGGTCTCGCGTCGGCTGGCACCAGCAGCACCCGGTTGCACCCGGAGATGTACCCGCTCCCTCTCCTGACGCCCGGGACAAGCCCCCACTGGTGCAAGAAGGGCTGCCCTGCAGGTGCAGGGATGCGGAGGGGGCTGACAGCCGAGGTCTGCTTGACACGTAAGGAGAGAAGGGGATGCAGCACTGCACGACTCTCGCTTCTCCGGCACGAGCGTTAACTTGGAGCAGAGCTCCCCTCGGCAGAGGTAAGCTGGGTGCCTTGTCCAAATCCTACACTCTGGCACCGGGGGGAGAAGCAACACATGGGCTGGATCAAAGAGTATTCGTTTCTTGGCGATTCACAAAGATACAACTTGCAATTGCAGATCCAGACATATGCTGCCCTTATCACAGAAAAGAAAAATGCTGGGATAATAGCATCATGCTGGAGGGGGATCTGCGAGGCAAAAGCAGGCGCCAACAAAGGGCGCTAGAAGTTGGATCCCACCCACGGAAACACCTGTCCGGCTTTCTGGTTGGGGCAGCAAGGGGAGTGAGACTGGAAACTGGAAGCAACTTGAAAACCAGATCGAATTGGTCTGCGAGGAGACGAGGCCTCCCTTGGGAACACACAAACACACTGCAGAAGCAAAACGGTGAATTGCTGAAGGGAGCTCATTAGGCAAGGGGGTAGCCCTGGGGGTAGGACACACGATCGTAGGGATCCAAGCCTCGTGTGTTCATTGCCCAGCAATACCTATTTGTAATTGATTTCAAATTGAATCTGAAATTTCTGTGAGTTTCTCCATCCAGGGACGGAAACACATCCAGGTTCTTTGAGATCCACACAGGAACCTGTGTCCTGAGCACGGGACTCGATGCAGCCCCGTACTTCAGGAGTTTTGGGGACGTCAGAGCCGTACTGAGCTGCACTGGGATGCACTGAGCTGCTGTACCCAGTCAGCATGGGAGAACAGGACTGCGGGGTGCACAAACCCGAAACCAGGAGGAGCTCCCTCCTGCCATCTTTGTCTCTCCGCATGTGTAAGGGGGTGGAACAGACTGGAAGTCCTCTCGAGGCACTTCCAGCCCCACTGACTGTGAACCTAATGTAGAGCTGGAGCAGCATATAGCCAAAATGCTCCTGGCCAGTAATGCAGGGAACAGAGACCACTAAACACCAGACAAGGGCCCAAGGTATTTCAATCGTGTTTCAACCTAGCACACGGGGCTGGCTCTGTGTGTTGAAGGAGAGAGGCAAATTGCTTCCTCTCTTTCTAAATATCCTGGTTCGGGTGTTATCTTCACCTTGCGGAAAGGGATCATGGAAACACAGCATAAGAACAGCTTCTTGAGGAGGAAATTATTTGGTGCGTGGCATGCCAGTGGTGAAAACTGCTCTGTGCTGTGGCAGGGATGGCCCTGCTCTTGCACATAGCTGGATTTCACCCAAAACTGGTCTGTGCCCTCAGTGGGAACAAGAACCACCTAGCAGCCCTGAGCTTCTGTACACTGAAACATGCAAAACTGGGAGCAGTCACATACTGGAATGCCAGATGTCCAGGTACTGGGGAAGCCTGGAAAAGTGTCCTTTGTGGCTGCGTTTGCCTTCTCCTCAGATTCACCTGGACCAGCTCCTCATTGCCTACCCCTTCATTGACCTAGTGGCCTTATAGCTCCCGTATCCTCCTTTTGCAGTATTCCTTCAGGAGTCTCCTAGTCTTCTGGCCTGTGATGGCAGTCGGGGCGGACCTCCCACGGGTGGTGGGATGGGAGGGTTGTGAGCCAGTGCATCCCTTTGGGGCTGGATGCCTAACATGCAAATACCAGCTGATCCGCATGGCTTTGAATTTCCAGTAGCATGGCCTCATTTTACAAGGTGAACTAGGATGACTGCACTCCTATGGTGTTCATCCTGCCTGCTGTGGCCTGGCAGGCTGCCGGGGTCCCGAATTTGGCAGTAGTTGGCCTGCAGTGACTACAGGAGAGCAGTAATGAGGGACGCTGCCCCATTCTCCTGTAGGGGTGAGGCTGTCTGAGAGGGACCTAAATGTGTTTGATACAGGCTGGGTGTACCCCTGGGTATGTGGAAGCCAGGATCCCGCTGACAGTCTGCCCTGCACAATTGCTGGGCCACTCATTTTGTTTTCAATGTTAAAGAAATATTACAAAAGAATGACACTGGGGCTTGCTAATTTAACCTCTGATGGGGCCCATTTAGCGTGGTGGAAGACTGTGATGCTCACCTCTCGTTCTCCAGTGGTAGCAGTGCCCAGTGATATCTTTTAAAAGGCAAGACAACTGGGGCAGAAGTGATGCTTATGCTGTGAAATAGGTCAAACGTGATGCGACACCTTATCCGTTTAGCTGTGAAGCCCACCATCGCTACTCGGCCTCAGTATTGATTATCTGATGGGTTTAAAAGGCTCCTGAAACCTTCGCCTGTCGCCTCGTATAATTGCATTAAGGAGTAAGCACCGGCCCGGTGTCCTTTCAGCTCGGAGGATCCAATTGTTGTTTCTCATTTCTGAGGCCCTGGAAAAGAGAGAGAGGGCTGCCTTAAGGCACAGATGGCCTGTGATTTACATCAGGAGCCATGGGGTTAGGGACCGTCCCAGCAGAGAAAGCACGCTAGCCTTTCTTTTATGGAAGTGTCTGCAAATGATGTGTAGGCAAAATCCCGGCCACCTGTGGCCATGAATGATCCAGCGGTGCTTTTGGCAGGACTAACACCCATGTCCTGAACACATTCAAGGGTGTGTGTATGTGCGTGTGTGTGTAAATACACACCAGCTTCCTAAATCCTACTTCCTGATTAAATTGCAAGAAAGAGGCATTATCTCTTTCCTGCCCTGAGTTTTCCTGTAATGTCATTAAACTGTAGGCAATCAAATAGTTACTGCATATGGCTCCAGAGCTGGGAGCGTTTCCGCTGTGAATTCAGGAGATCCAAATGTGTCGTTTCAGTTTGTGAAGTGCCTGGGAATGGCAGATACTGCCTCGAGAAGGGCTCTTCAGTCCTGCCGGCATTTTTATGAGTCTGTAAAATGTCCCCGAGTCTGCTAAAAACTGAAATATTAGCAACATTAAAACAAAAAACAAACAAAAAAAAAAGACTGTTAATCTTCACCTTAAATCATTGGCTTTGTATGAAAGATTAAACCCGCTGTGGAGGAGACAGCTCTGACAACAGCAACAGTGCAGCCGTGTCGTGAGTAGATGCTTTGTGGTGTTGGATAGAAATGCCTGAAAGACACACCAAACATCCGCAGGCTTGTTCTTCCCCTAATTACATGACTTTTATTGGGGAATATACAAAATGAGCACTCAAAATTAGACTCTGAGAGCTCTTGCTTAAACGAAGAGACTGTCAATATTTGCAGAGTGATGCTTGGGCTCACCCAGACGGTATCCGAGTACATCGCACTTGAACGGCTGAATACATGGAGCACCCTTTTCCCTCTCTCTGCTTAATGAAAAACAAAATGGGGAGAGCCTGATTTTGCATTTCAGATGCATTGTGTTCCCTTTTTTTCCAGATGCTCCCCAACCTGGTCTTGACTTTTCAGCAACTACTTCAAACAGCAGACTCTGCACAAAGGCATGTTAGTGGCCTAAGACTATATGAAGCACATAAAAAAGGGGGGCACACCCCCACCCCCCTCCTTTTTTTTTTCCCCAAATGTTGTAGATTTCTGCTCCTCTAATCTCCTTTTCTCTCTGGGTTGTTAGCCGAAATACCCAGAGCAGACAGTGGTTCCGGAAGCAGAGCGGCAGTGCATTGCCTGAAGGCTGAATTGAATTGAATTCTAACACGGTGTGATCCTGCCAGGATGGCTGGGTAAAGCATCCCATACAACACCCTCATTTCTTGCACTTTTATCACAAAGAAATAGTAATTTTGAAGCTGATGGGCGTTTCCATCCCAGGTGGCTTGCATCTCTTTGTGAATTCTTTATTTTTTCTTTGTGGCATAGTCGGACACGAGAGCCTGGTCCGAGGCAATTTCACGCTTCTCAGGTAAGGCCAAACTCTGTTGGATACATAGTGTGGTAAGCTCAAAGTAACCACAGTGAAGGCTTCTGCCTTCTAATCTTTCTGTGCTCAAAGTGTTTCTTATCCATCCCTGACCTCAGATCCCCTTGGTACCTCCAGCTTTTGTGGGCAGTTAGCTGCCCTCCCTTGCAAAACCTCCTCTTTCTCTGTCTCCCAGTTGGTGGGGAGGCTGATTCTCACTGCAGGCGGTGGAAATTCTTGCACTCCACAGCAAGCATGGCTGCTTCCCTGCCCCCTTGTATCCATTGCCCTGCACGCATCTCGTTGGGTGCTGCTGCTGGAAACGGCAAGAGCATGGGTGCAAGTTCACATCACAGTACTTCCCACCTTTTCCATCTAGATCTCTGTTTACTAGAAGTCTTGTAAACCTCCAAGCACTTTATAAACCAGGCTGAATATTATTATCTTCCCCACAGAGCTGGGGAAACTACAGCTCCGGTGCTTGCTAGAAGTCATATTGCATGAGGACCTCGGTTTTTATTTTTCTGAACCCATGTCCTGGCCATGGCACCAGTCATCATTCAGCGGCTCCCCCATTTCATCACACAGCATGTCCCCGGATGCGAGGAGATGTTCCTCATTCTGGGAACACTTGCTGGCCCATCTCTGAGGTCAGGGGATACCATTTCCAACCCTGATTTCCTGGAACAAACCAGCCATAAAAGCAGAAGTATCTGACAAATTTGTATCTGAACACAGACTGTTCGGTGCAAATCTTAATGCAAATAAGAGAAATGTCAGTGCTAAAAGAAAAACAGTCTTTTTGGGGGAAAAAAAAAAAGATCTTGTACTGTTTTGTGGCATTTGTGCATAAAATAATGAGACCAAATATATCACCATTGGATTTGAGCCAGATAAGTTCATAACGTCTAATCCAGCTGGTGGATCATGACTCCCTTCATTATTTAAAGCAATGCTGTGGGAAAAGACACACAGCAAAGCTAACAAGATGGTGCTTGAGCTGCCATACTCCTGGCAGCCGAACAAATGCAGCGTGCGTTTTCTCACACCAGCAGGGAGAGAGAAGGAAAACGTGGAGCTAGCGAGGAGCCCAGCATCCCCTCACGACACAGACAGAGCCTCGCCCACTGCCATCTCCCCTGCAGCCTGGCTGCGCTCGTCAGGGTGTTCCTGCTCCTCCTGACCACAGCCCTGGGGTTGGCAAGATGGTGTGAGCCCCAGCCGGGAGACGGCTGTGCTGGAGCAGAGCGGCCCACCCGGCTCCCCAGTCCATCCCTCCGATGCTGGGAGCCAGGCGGCAAGTGCCTACCTTGCAGTGCTTCCCCTAAGCAAGCTCCTCGCCAGCTCAGGGATGGAGCCAGAGGTGGTAATTGCACATGGACCGGCCCTTCAGTGGCTCACTTCCTTCTCCCAAGTCACCCAGCCTCACACATAAACTTTTTGGGTCATGGGATCGGTGTGGAGATCATGTCTGGGTTGCATCCTCTTGCGATACCCTCAGCCATCTTCCCTCCTGATATCTGCATCCCTCCCACGCTTCTGCCTCCTTGCTTGCGCCCCCTCCACGACTCAGCTGATGGGCCCTCCCAGTTTTTGGCACTGTAGGTTTGGGGACAGTCCATAGGCCATGCCACAAGCCCGTCCCAGCACCGGTCCCCCTGCCTGTACCCCCACCCAGCCCCACAGGACCCCTTCACAGGAGCTGATAGACATTGTCCCAGAGCCACCGGCACGTCCTCATCCCCAAATGCTGCCACCCAAGTGCCACTGGCAGCCCTGAGAGGCATCACGCTGCCTCGAGCGTAAGATGATGGTTTTCGGCTGTGAGCGCTGTGGGTCCAGCACAGCTGCTGGGGCAGGGAGGGCACAGGCGTTCTGCCTAACTCGAGGTGCATGGCTTGGCTCAGGGGGGGCCATGTGCCTGCATCTCTCTGTGTCACTGTGGGGAGATTGATTGGGGGTGCAATGGCACGACTGCTTCTCCTCCTCCATACTTAAGTCTTTCAGCTCTTCTTCACCTGTTTTGGAATCAGCTTCCTGTGGAAAAAAAAAAAAAAGGACACCTTTGCTCCATTGCTCATGATGTACAGCTGCTAGGACAAAACATCTTTTATTTTTTCTAGGTAAAATGAAAAAAAGATATCCTGGTCATGACATTTGTTTTCCCTCTGAGGTTCGTTTTCCAGGAATGTTGATTCTCATCGCAGAGAGCTTGTCGGGCACCTCAGAGAGCTTGGCACTTGTCAGCGTGGTCCTTAATTGATGCATCAACAGGGCTGTCATGTCTTTCAAGCATCTCCCAAATATATGAGATACACAGATATAAACAAAAGCTTGAGGCACAACCAAAAGTAGGAAAATATGATTAAGTAACATCCTTGGAAATCAATTTTCACTGCTTTTTTCCCCCTCTGTCTCAATCTGACAAGCTTCTCTGTCATCCACCCAGGCTTCCAAGAAAAAAAGCGGGGCAAGACAAACATTACCTTCTATGGTGGGAAGACAAATTGAGTCCCCTTTATACTGTAGGTGAACTTTCCCAGTTCTCCTTTGCACAAAGCAACAAATACATGTATTTGCTATCCACATATTAGTCCATCAGCACCTGAGTCTTGGAGCTCAAACAAGAGGAGACAAAGAGCAGGAAACAGAAATAGCTTAATTGAGGTGCGGGGTGTTTCAGCAGATGAGTGGAGAATGTGGAAGGACCAGAGGGGTAAAAGACCCAGAAACAGGTGTGATGCTTTCACCGTGTGCTCCACAGCAGCCTGGGGATGGTTTCCTTGGAGGGCGAACATCGGCATCCCGCAGGCTGAGCTCGGGAGGCAATCATTTCGGGCAATGATGTTGAGCGGAGGGGGCAGAGGCCAGGTCTGGACTGTGGGGAGAGTCAGAGGGGCAGCAGGACGGTGCCTGCTCGGAGGGTGCTGAGCGTCAGAGCCCTGTGGCTGGGGAAGCTGAGCCGCTGCCTGGGCACCGCTCCGGCACTGCAGTTGCTGCTGGCTCTGCAGCTCTGCCGGCTGTTTTGCTGAGGCAATCTGGGGTCCTGCCAGGCTGCCGCTTGCCCTGGGCTCCCAAATCTCAAACCACACGCACACTGAGGTCCCCCCAAGAACGACCAAACGCACTTGCTTGCTCACTTGGGTCTCACAGGAGATGTCCAGAGGTGAGTGGGTGCCCAAACACTGCTGCTGGCCCATTATGCACGACTGGGAAACCCACACGAAGAGCACCGGTGTGGTTCCTGCCCAGCAGGTCTTGTTTAAAAGCTCTTTCCCAGGAAAAGGGTGAGGGCAGTAAATGCCTGCTTGCTGAGCTGGGAAGCGGCACCTTCCCTTGCTGCCGTCTGCCTGTGCTGCTTCCCTCCCTGCTTCCGGCCAGCATGGAAAACTGCTTCTTTCTGTCCTCCCTACCATGTCCTCCTTCCACCTTCTCATTTCTCAGGGGAGCGAACACGATGCCATGGGCCGTTCCTGGAAAGGTGTGTTTTCGGTGAGGCTGACCCTTCTGGCTCAGCAGCGGCTGCTGGCTGGTAGGGGCTCACCGTTAAGTGGTGTCGGCGTCCCGCGCTGGGGTTCTGCTGCGGCCTGGCCTCGCACTGAGATTTGGGAAGAGCAACGTCCTTGCGCCTGCACGGCGGGGTGAGGCCCTTGCCAGAGAGATGGAGCGGGGTGGCTGCGGCAGCATCCCCCCCGCAGCCTGTGGCAAGGCAC
>NW_010265333.1:0-4295 GCF_000690775.1 Eurypyga helias
GGGTGGGGGGTGGAGTTAGGGAAGGGGGGAGTAATTTTTATCCAGACAAAAAGACTAAAATATTTGTCATGAGAAAAAAACACACATGCCTGTGACTGGACATGTGCGCCCACACATGTGTGTCCATGTTTAAGGGATCTTCATGCCAAGCTAGCCTGTGCCTTCAAGGTTCATGTTTAAGTCCATGCTGCTCCAATTTAGGCCCACTGTGCTTGGTCCTCATGGAGAGGTTCTCAAAGCTAGCTGAGATGGAACCAGATGTCTGGAATCAGACAACCTGAAGAACTACCTCTTACAAGCATCTGTTCTCATCTGTTCAGCTTATGTTGAACAAATAACGTTCATGAGATGTATTGGGGTGGTCGGTATCCCCATGGTGGGCTGTGGCAAGCTCTGAAGGCTAAAAAGGGATGGGTGGACAGCTGTGCCTTCCCTGGCTCCAGAATGAGTTTCTCTCAGCAGCTGTTCATGCTCTCCAGCACCAGTGGGGCTGAGTCTCCCCGCAGGACACAGCACAGCCGTTCCCCACATACAGTGTTGATATAGCAGGTGCTGCAAAGGAGGGCTGGGTAGGCTGCACGGATTTTACCCGGAGTACAGGGTGTAAATTCTAAAGGATGAAACAACTGAGAACAAATCAAGGGAATGTTTACCTTTTCAAAGGCTCCTGATTCTGTAAAGGCCGTCTCATGATTACAGAAGGTTGGTCTCAAAATGCCTGATTAATCAGAATTGGAAATAGAAGACAATTTGATGAATCTACCTTTTTGCCCTGTTTCTCCAGTTTTGACCTATGTTGTACTTTCCATCAAAAGAAACTGAATAATTTCTGTATCAGAAAACAGTGCCTTTTGCCCAGTCTCTAGTAATCACCACCTGAAACTTCAGAGGAAAATTAATGTCCTACCCTTACTCCCTAATTTCTGAATACCCATTAGATATGTTATTTGCCTGTTCTCTTTCAGGAAAGTTTCTTTCCAAGACCCTTTTTGCTTTATAAAAAGCACAAACAAAGGTGGAACTACAGTGACATTTGGTTACCAATACTTACATCCTTTCTTTGAGTTCGTATGTAGACTTTTAATACCTTAGAGCTGGGACTGACTGACTGGCATTGGCACAGTGTCTGGGGCAGTGAAGCCCCAGATAAGAACAGAAGTTGCTCATTGAAAAATGATAAGTAAACAGATAAATGAAAATGAATAATAAAGAGTTGCTACCTCTGACACAGTTTTACTCTGGCAAATAGACTATTTTTCACAAATTTCTCCACCCATCCTTGAACCCTATTGCCTATCTATCCCATGGCAGTTAATTCCATGGGTCTGTCACATACTGTGGAATAAAAGCATATGCTTTTGTTGCTTCAGTAAGTGATGCCCTTTAGTCTTACTGCATGCTTCCAGTGCTTTCTGCCATGAAGCTTACAATGGAAGTCCTCATGTTGTTTCTGCCAAGGCACTTTCTTCAATAAAGCCCTTCACCCGACACCTTGCAAACACTCTCTCCTCGTGATCACTCAGGGTCAAGTCTTTAGCTAGACATACACTCCAAGGCTTGATGGAAACACTCTGTTGAGATGCTGCATTTGATTGTGCAGTGCTGTGGGCGAGCGGTGTGTGTACGGTATAACAAACGCCAGCAGACAGCGAAACACTGCTACGCTTCGATGCTGAGTCTGCATGTGGCAGCCCTTTTTCTCTTTTTGCTGTTCTTCAGTGCATCTGAAATGCAAAGAATTAGCAATAACTGCAATAATCACAATATCTTTAGAAATAAATGCAAAGGAGGAGAAGGGTGAATTATGATGTTATCTTTCCAAGCCCAGAACATACAAACTATGACAACATATAAGCTTGCATTGTTCTGGGGATTCCCGAAGACCAAAGGAAGAGCCAATCGTTGCACATTACCTTCATCTCTAACACGAAAGCCTGCAGAAATAAGTGTCAACCTGCAACATTATTCTGTTCACAGCAGCTGCCAGCTATCCCAGCAGCAGCTGCATTCACCTCTGAAGATAAAGGCACGAAGAGACAGAACCACCCCTGGCTCAAAGCAAGATGCACCATCCTTTCAGAGCCTCCAGTCCCTGCACCCGCTGCCTCCAAAAGCAGCAGCAGTGCCAGTGTGTGTTTGACCGAGAGCAGCAGTGACTATCAGCCACCTCCAGCTCCTGAGCTCCTGCCTGCATCTCTGCAATCACATTTTGTCTCAATTCCAACGTGGCCCTGTTGGAATAGTAACTGAGCACATCACCTGGAGCAGGAAAAACTTTAAAGCATTTATCTTCCTATGACACCTGAAACAAAGCAGGCTCAAAGGCATATATTAATGAATTTGTCCTCACTACAGCTGGTCTGGAAATGTTTCAGTGCAATCAGCTTTTCATTGGAAAACATTGATTTGTCAAAATCACTATTCTTCTTGGGATAGGCTTTAATTCAACAAAGTATTGGGCTGGAAACGTTTTTGAAATCTAGAATTAGAGTGTCTGGGAGGCAAACAGGAGGAAGGATGGAGAAGGCACAATTATCGTCCTATTGACTGCACGATTCTGTGGGTAAATGTCCTTGTCCCGGGATGCTGACGGGGCTTATTAAGGGAACAGCAGCAGCGGTGCTGGTGGTATTAAAGCATCGCGAATAAACAGAATTCAACCTCCAGCTCTGCCATCACACTCTGCAAGCATTAATTTCATGCGCACACCAGGAGGGCGATAAAGTACTACATTTACTCACAGAGTCTTAATAAAAATGCCATTTGGGGTTTAATTAACATACCTTTTTTTTTTTTTTTTTTTTTTTACAAAATCACCCCACAGCTGCAGCAAAATCTGTTTTTCTACAGCTTTTCACAGCCAAATTATGCAGCAGGTTGCACCCAGGTGCATCTGCAGGGTGGCTCATTCAGGCCAACCCAGCATTTACTCCAGCACAAAGCAGAGCAGAATCTATCCCCCTAAAGTTCATCAGATATCCTTCCCTCCCATGGTGTATTTTTTATTTTTAGCTTGTCAGCAGCAGAGGAAAACAATAAAAGCCTCATATTCCTCCAGCCAGATGTTGATTCTGTTTCCTCCTTCCTAGCGGCCTGCGTGTTCAGCCTGGAGAAGAGAAGGCTCCAAGGAGACCTTATTGCAGCCTTCCAGTACCTGAAGGGGGTACAAGGAAGCTGAGGGGGACATTTTACAAGGGCCTGTAGTGACAGGTCAAGTGGTAACGGGTTTAAATTTAAAGTGGGGAGGTTTAGACTGGATATCAGGAAGAAATTCCTCATGGAGAGGGTGGTGAGGCACTGGAACAGGTTGCCCAGAGAAGCTGTGGATGACCCATCCCTGGAAGTGTTCAAGGCCAGGCTGGATGAGGCTTTGAGCAACCTGGTCTAGTGGAAGGTGTCTCTGCCCATGGCAGGGGGGTTGGAACTGGATGGTCTTTAAGGTCCCTTCCAACCCAAACCATTCTGTGATTCTACGATTCTATGCATGTGTCCGTATCTGTGCCTCTTCTTATTTTGCTTCTACCATGCTTCTGCCTGCCCTGCACACTCTAACACATGGTTTTGAAGAGGGGCACTGGAGGCTGCAGGTACAATGGGGCCAAGCCTTCTTCCAGGCGCAGGATCCACTGGGAGCTTAGGAGGACCACAGCTGGATATTTACTATTTTCAAGTTGTCTTTATTGAGATACCCAGCTGGGGCAGATCTCAGCTTCTTCAGCTCCATGATCTGCTCTGCCTGGAGGAGCAACAGGAATTCAGGGAAGGGAAAAATGATGCTCAGAAGAGGAATCAAGATGCAGGTTGATCATTTTATCCACATTGTCTGGGTGCCATCAGAATACATTAACTCCTTCATTTATCACAGCAGTATCATTAGAAATCTCAATTATTTCTGAATGCCACACTGACAAAATGTTTAATTAGCTACTTTGTTGCGTTAATCACTTCTCGGATACAAGGAAGAACTAGAAGTGCCAGTGCAGGGTCCCATTATATTTTATAGAAATGTGTGGAGGGTGAAGGAAGCTGTAATAAATGTCCCCATCATTACAGAGATAAAGGTCAGGCATTAACACAGAATTCATATATTTTAAGCCTTTCACAGGGAGCACATACCTGCTAGCTACAGCCTTCTCTACTACTGACAGGAGAACAACGTGAGTTGCCTGGAGAGCAACACGCAGAAACAGCCCAAGGGTTTCCATCTCCCCTCAGAGGGTGATGCTCCTCAGGGGCAGCAGGGGATATATAAGCTGAGCACTTAAGCGGGTCAGATATTACCATCGTGCACCTTT
>NW_010265333.1:4326-9749 GCF_000690775.1 Eurypyga helias
CGTGAACATTTTACAGCTAGGTTCTCCCAGGTTTTTATTAAATCCAACTACAACTGCAGGGGCCATTTTACTTTACATTATAACATCAGTTGAGCATGGACCTGGCAATATTAGGACTTAGAAGGGCTGGGTTTCCTTTTTTCCTTGAAGTCACTCAAGCTACTACTGAAAAGCCAGCAGCCTGACCAATCATAGAATCATAGAATGGTTTGGGTTGGCAGGGTCCTTAAAGACCATCCAGTTCCAACCCCCCTTCCATGGGCAGCGACACCTTCCACGAGACCAGGTTGCTCAAAGCCTCATCCAGCCTGGCCTTGAACACTTCCAGGGATGGGTCATCCACAGCTTCTCTGGGAAACCTGTTCCAGTGCCTCACCACCCTCTCTGGGAAGAATTCTTCCTGATATCTAATCTAAATCTCCCCACTTTCAATTTAAACCCATTACCCCTTGTCCTGTCACTACAGACCCTTGTAAAAAGTTCCCCTCCAGCTTCCTTGTAGGCCCCTAATATCCCCACATACCCCAGAACAGGCACAGCAAGAAGAACAGCACATGGATGCCCCACCAGCTGCTGAAGAGGCAGAGCACCACAATGGAGACGAGTTTCCTTCAGTGCCCTAATTTCCAGAGCCTTTCCCCTGGTTTCCCTCCAGAGGCAGCAGGCATTGCAAACTGCACAGGTTTCTCTGTCCATTTCTATTGTATCTGTCTATCAAGAATAAGACACAGGGTCACTTCTTATCATGGAAACACATGCCTCTAGATGGAGTGAGTTTATCATTCCATATAAATCACAGCCATGGAGTGACTTCAAATTACGACAGATTACCTCAGGGCAAGACCATCTGGCCTACAACCCAGACTGGGTGGACATTTGGCATTCAAGGCTCAGTGAGAAATACAGACAACGTCCTTTACAACACTTGAAATCATGCTTGTTTTGGATCACCAGAGCTTCCTAGTTAGCCTAATTGCATGGGTTCTCTGAAGTGCCCTGTCCAGGGCTAACAGGTACCAAATATCTGTTTGCATTGCCCGAGGGACCCAGTTCATCTAGTGTCCTACTCTCCCACCTTCGGTTACAGTGGATATCTGTACAAAGCAAAGCAGGCACTGTGACAAAACAGCGAAGGAGGAGATGATGGCAACAGGGGCCAAGCTTTAGATCAAAGCCTTGTGAGAAAAATCACTTCTAGTTCTCCTCACTCAGCCCAAGAGCTGCAGAACTGCATCTCCCCTTTGCTCAGGCTGTGTCTTTGTGAGGTGTCTCTTCTGCTCTAAAAAAAGGCATAACAAGTGCCAGACCCTTCCCCAGTGCTGTTCATGAATTCATCCAATGAGTTTTTGGTTAAAAAATGAATGGGCCAAAGGTGACAGCATTACAAATTCAGCAATGGCTAGGTAAGGAGTGCCTTGAGTTTTTTCAAGTCCTGGTCACCCACACACATCTCTGAGGCATTTGTAAATGACTCACATGCATGTTGCACCCAAAATCCTTCCTGGTACCAACAAGCTTCTTTCCACTGAGGCACTGAGGTCTAACTAGGAAAGGATTTCTGGATGGAAATGGTGGATCCAGCTCAGGATGCTGCTGGGTGTCTGAGGAAACATCTTCAGTGTGCTCCACTGCCAGTCTTCCTGTCTAATTGCTTTTGTAGATTCCTAAAGGTCTGAGTAGTATATTCATTTCAGGATTGGTCTTCATATTAGTTTGCAGACAGGGAATAAGAGAGATGAGGTGGTTTGGCTGAAGCCACAAACAAAATTAAGAAGCATCCAACTCGATTGTTGTTTCAGAAGGACAAAGTAATGCAAAACGGAGAAAGAATTTGCATGGGGAAAATGGGTTAAATTTTGACTTCTCAGTCATTTCTACATTTCTTTCTTTAAAGTACTTTCCCACACAGCCTCAGAGCAATGTCATTGAAAGTATCTGGTTCCTGCAGCAGACATATTTAATGGAGGGAGATGTTCTGGCTCACAAACTCCAATTAGTTCTAATATTAGGCCTGCCCATAAAACATACAGTCTGCCTTGTTTTCCACAACCACATCAATAAACATTATTGTAGAGGGATATAAATATAACTCATTAGTTTGTTGACACTCAATGGCTTATCTATATATGTAATGCCATCCTGCCATTATTGATGCTTTTTTAATGGCATAGTATCATTAAGCAGTAATGTTTTACTTCTATTAATATCATTTGGGCTGGTTCTTATTAACTATGCCAGACTGACTGCAGCATCATCCACAGGATGTAGATGAGTGCATAATATATTTCTCAGCACGTCATCCATAATGTTCAGCATCCTCCATGACCAGAAAAATCACAAAGTTCTTCCAACTCCAGCTACTCGCTTTAGGAGATGCAGAGTTCTCCAGATAAATATCCTGCCCAAAAACTTGCCTGTTTGTTTCCCAAAATCCACAATGCAAAAACATAGTGGTGGATTACCACTGTTGAGTGGCTTGGTGGTCTGCTGTACCACAGCCAGATGTATGCAAGAGAGAGCTGAATGACTGACAGGGTGCCACTGTACAGAGGATTTTCCCCTGTGGTCTGAGAACAGGGCAGGAGTTCAGC
Source organism: Eurypyga helias (assembly GCF_000690775.1). Taxonomy (NCBI): domain Eukaryota; kingdom Metazoa; phylum Chordata; class Aves; order Eurypygiformes; family Eurypygidae; genus Eurypyga; species Eurypyga helias. Next base: position 6,918 of record NW_010265333.1, read on the forward strand.
ATTTCTCCAGGAGTATATTGATAGCAACATTCTGACTCCCTCCGTGGCCTTTGAAAAGTTTCCTTAATTTCTTCCTGACTCCCCTTTCCTGTTTGTCTCTTGATGAGTTCAAATTTTCTTTTGAAAAATCTCTCATTTAGCAAATCTGTGTTTTGCCCCATGTTGTTATGTTAATGTTCAACAAAAATAAAAAAAATAACAGACAAGCAACATACTTGGCCCCTGTCCTGTCACGATTCTGATTGCAGAGGACCAACTTCTAAGGACAGACCACCTTCCTGTCCTTCAGTGGCCTGACCCTCTCCTTTCTTGGCTCCAACCCCATTCTTTGCCAGCTCAGGGTGCATTTGGACATTGCTCCAAAGACTCTGCAAAGATATACTTTCTTGTAAGTCCTCCACTAAATGCAGGAGCTGAAGGCACCTCCACCTGGGTCTGACCTTGCAGGAGCAAACCTTTGCGGCCAGGTGCTGTGTGCCATGGGCTGTGCAGGAGCTCTGGTGGCAACCAGAGAATGGCATGGCCAGGAAGCCCACTCTGCTGCTAGCACAGCATTCGCTCGAGGACGTGTTTCTCAATATCCAACAGGAAGACAAATTGAATGGCTGAGAGCAAAGGACAATCTCCCCCACAATAACACTTCAAATTACAGGAACACAGATTAAATGCAATTGCCTGCTAACCATTAGCTATTTGATTACATGCTCTGGGCAGTGTACAGAGAGGTTGATTGCTGATATCACTTACCTCACTGAGCCCAGTGAATCATTCCTGACCTATACTAGCCTAAGTGAAAAGAGTTGCAGGCTTCTTTTGCTTTATTTCAGGGGAAATACAGGCACCAAAAAGGAGCAAGTGCATTTTTGTGTACATGGGATCAGAAAGGGCTGCAGGCAGCCTCTTCTCCATGGCCAAGAAGTGCTGAGAGAGAGAGGCAAACACGAGAGAAAGGCAAGCATGTAGGTGCTGTAGGATTAGCACCCCAGGCCCCAGCTACATGTCTGACAACTTATGGTCTCTGCCTGGGAGCAAAAACTACCTCATAGTGACTTTTAAACCCACCAGCTGCAGCGGCTCTGCCAAATCTAACTTGTTACTGCAATTACTGCACCTAGTAATTACTGTGTTCCAGTAATGCCCTCACAGCAGCTCTGTAGGTGAGTATGTTTGCATGGTATTTGTGCTCAGCAGCTGAAAAGGATGCTGTACAGTCATGTAGGTCCACCACTGTTCAGTGCAACAGCAGGGACAGATGATAAAACAGCCTTTTTTTTTTAAATATAGCTTCTTTTTAATGGAAACGTCATAGCTGTTTTAATGGAAATGTCACGACATGCCATGTCATGTTTCTTTCAAACAGTATGGGAGATAATAGTCTGCTCATGCTACCAGCTGAAGGAATTGCTCTCCAGCTCAAGCTGTTGAAAGCTGCACTTAGGCATTACGGGTCCCTGTTTTAAAACCTGTCGCTCTGCAAGGCAGTGTGGGATGGCATTAGATAAATCATTTCTGTGCCTGAAATCCAGATCACCAAGCTGATGCAAAGTAAAAGCTACAAGAATTCAGTAAAATGGCTAAAAAGCAGAGATGATATTTTCAAAATCAGTGTCTCTTCCTATAGCGAAGCTTATTCATGATGATGACAGGCTGCATGCAACTGTAGCCTTAGTGGAGTCAGGAGTGAATCAGGAGACCCTGAAACAGCCCAGTCTGGCTGTGGAAAAAGAAGACTGCACAAGGCTGGAGGGGATGCTATCATATGCCTCCTGCACAGTGCTCCTGCAGGGACTGGGAACCTCCGGTGTCACTGGAGGTTTCTTCACTCATACTAAGACAGTCTAGGTTTGTGTGCCCCCATCCTTCTGAATCCCACACTGTCCAGGTGGGACAAAGGTTCCTGGCCATGGGAAAATCAGATGGTTGTTTCCTATATCTCTTCATAGCCTTTTATAAACATTAAGCAGGAAAATGAAACAGCCAAGTGATCCAACAAAAAGATGGGTCCTTACCTTTGCAGTTGTTTGTGGTGGCATAGCCCTGAAATGATTGAATGCTTAACACCAGATCTGGCCTTGTGTGGTTTTCATCTCACCAATGCAGTAACAACCACCTTCCTTTGTAGCACCCAAACAATCATTTGCATCCTGCCTGAAGCAGAAGACTTAGGAGCTCCTTTTCCTTTAGCTGCCATTGCAGCCATCTGATTGGCACATCACATCATTTATTTACTTTACTGATGGAACCTAATTGGGTATAATTGCTGAAGCATCTTAAATAATTCTAAATACAGGAATTGATTTGGGGATTAAATGGAATATGATAATTGCATAATTGAACAAAGTAGCTGGAGTCCTCACCCAGCTAAGTGGATTTTGTGATTGTGACTGATTGCATCAGAATATAAATCAGCCTGATTTGCATGGCTGACATCAGCTCCCCTCCTCCTCTCTAGAACTGGCTTTAAGTAGGTGGCATCCAGCGGAGTGGGAGTAGAGACTTTGGAGAGAAGCCTCTTGGATTTGGTGTTAGATGATGGAATATTCCATGGTTGCTGCTCAGCAGAAACTGGTGTTCCTCTGGGGGGTGGATGCTTTTCCTAAGGGTTTTGGGTGTTCTCTCACCAGCCAGGAGCTGTCCAAGCCCTACCTGGGCTTGGAGGAACTTACAATGCTGTTTTTTTAATTCTTAAATCTCTCAATAATTTGGGCCATAGATTCCTGGGAGATCTCTCTTGAGATCACTTTGTTAAGGTAATTTTTAACTTTTAACTGATGAAATTTAAGCATCGCCCTGAGGGAAGCTGAGCAGTTAGTAAGACACTTGTGAAAGAGT
>NW_010265333.1:9780-49256 GCF_000690775.1 Eurypyga helias
ATGTGCTTCTAGTCTCAGTTGAGCTAGTCCACAGCTTGAATCTGTTACCCTTCTTGTGTTATTGGAGGACTCCAATATTCCAATGGGAGTTGGCCAAAAAAGCTGGCTGAGGCTGGAGTAGGGCTCTTCAGGAGGATTAGCTCTGTGGCCATATGCCAGCCCAATTAGGAAGGCTGTAAATTGTGCAGTCCTTACAAGTGGCTCTGCAAGAGCTGCTGGTGCTCTGGTGGATTTTTTTAAGTTCAGGAAAACACAGGTAGTTATAGGATTGGAGCTTTACATTGTCAACATCATCATTTACATTTTATAAGCAAAAACATGTGCACACTAACATTAATTCCATTTGGAAATGCAGAATATTCCCAACCCTTTTCTTTTTAATTTTTTCTTTGTGTGTGTGTGTGTAATTTAGGCTTCAGCTACTGGTTTACTACCTTTTCATGACAGTTTTTATGTATAATGTTCCACATAAATGTTTATAACCACATTATTCTATGACTGCACTAGCTGTTAATAGTTTGTTAACATTATAAAATCAGGTATATCAGTTGTGTGTCTGTATTAGAAGGAACATGAGGAATAGAATGTCACCTCTATAAACAAGTTGTTTCTAATATTAAGAATGGCACTAAATTCTATTAACTTTATTAATTATGTGCATGCATATCACTGTTCTCAATGAAGCAAGATGACATTTAGAGGAAGATGGAAGTTTCTTCTGTTGGATCAATCAGTCTGAACTTGTCATCATTTATTCCTAAATCGTTTTAAGGGAAAATTGTCCTTCTTTTCGCCCCAAACTGGCATATTGATTGCTTCAGTGCAATGAAGATGTTAATCAAAGGAAATGAAAAGAAGTGTGAGGCTCTGAAGTACTCCTGACTTTCTCTTTGAAACACTTCTGCTCCCTTTTGCATTCATACATGACTGCAGTCCTGCCCATGCCAAAGCTGCATTAGCAGAAAGAGAACACTCTCCTGGGACCATCAGACCTGGTTTCAAATGTTAGCAAGGACCTGTTGTCCTTCACTCTGTGGCACCTTGTTCTCCATAGGGCAGGATGTGAAGTCCCTAGGCTGCTCCACGGCATTTGAAAATGGAAATCAGCAAAACTGCAATAATATACTCCTGCAAAACTCATAGATTACAAAATCTCCACCAGGATAAAGAAGGGATAAGGGGGTGTGCAAAAATTAGGAAAATACACCAGAATTTATTTTGGTGCAGCTCATAGCTATTTCAGTTTTTTAGGCTACATTATAGCTTGAAAACCACTGTAGCCTGGACTTCAAAATAAGGTTCTGAAAAAAGAAAGGAAATGACAGGTAATTGGAGGTCTCATGGTATGCTGAGCTAGCAGGGAGACTGAAGTCAGCAGGGACGTTCACCATGTTCACCTTTGACACAAACACAAGTATCCTACCTGTAATTACAGCACAAGCAAAGAATGAGCTCCATGGCAGGGGCACAAAAAGCAAGCTTGGATAGTTCAGGCTGCACTTTGCGTGTTCAGAACCTGCTTACCTGAAATAGAAACTGCTGTCAGCAAGGACCAGTAATTTGCACTTAGTGAAGGCAGCGGTCTTTTACTTTCAGCCGTTGCTAAGCTTAGAGACCATGTTGAAATCTGGGGAATGTTTCTACCTGCTAGGCAGGCTCCCTCTCTGTGTTGAGTAACATCTTGGAACATATCCATACATATGCAAGCAATAGCGTGTAATGTTCCTATTGCGAATTTTTATTCACTTGCTGAATTCCACAGCTAACCTTTTTGACTAAAGGTCTTTCAAAACTATCTTTTTGGACTACATGTTTTGGGAGATAGAATTTATTTTACTTCTCTCAGTTCAAAATTCATGTCAAGGTCAGTATATTCAGTGAAGCGATTAGCCACCGAGGTATCATTTTTAGGTTTAATTAAGGATGGGGGACTGGAGGAGGAGGCAGAAGGGTAAATAAACCCAAAAACATATGTTTATTGTCAGATTTTCTGTGGTGTCTACTGTCATCCATCAAACGTGATTAATTACACATTTGATGCAGTGTGAGACACGGTAGAGCAGCTAGTATCACCTGTTTCATACTGTCGGCTCATAATGGTGTCTGTGCTCATATAAGAGGATAGAAAAATAAGGTTTGAGGGATTCCAGATTTCTGCTTGTTAGCCTGTGGTACACATTGTTAGCAAGAGCTTAAGGATTACCGAATTTCAGGTGACTTTACCAATGCTGCTGTTATATCCAAGAGTGTAGTTAGTGTAGAAACTATGTGTATAGTTTGAAAATGAAAAGGCAATTGATTTGGCTTATTGATGGATGTTCTTGATTCCAATGGACTAGCAGGAACACTTGTATCTGAAGGGCCTAAGCGATACTTCGCAATTTTGGTGCTTATTCCAAAATTACAAATCCTAGGCTAAGGACTGGAGCTTTGAAAACTACAAAAGCAGCCCAGTTTCATGTTGAATCTTCTTCAGAATGTGCACCAAGAATAAGGGATGATGTCTGCAAAGGCTAAAAGGTTAACAATTTTTACCTTTTTATTGTTCTCTGTCCTTAAGTAAACCTTAAATCTAATCTCTACCTTCACTTAAAATGTATCGATGGCCAGATGATCAATACGGACAAACCAAAAAAGCTCCCTTGATGGATAAAATGCCCTAAACTTCAGCCTATTATACTTGAAGATCCGGGGGGGGGAAAAAAGGCAGTTTATAACCTTTTATTTTCAAAGCCTTAACATTAAGTCAAAACAGCACATAGCCAAAAGAGCATTAGCAAAACAGATATTAATGTAGGTTCCTTCCCATCTGTCAACATGTTGCTGGCCTTGCTGGAGCGTTGATCAGTCCCTATATTGCTCAGACTTTGCTAAGGCATTAAACACTATAGGCCTTACAGGAGCTTTAACGATAAATGACTGCTTACACCAGCTTACATATCCTAATGATGTCATAAAATGGATATTAAACACCCAAATCAGGAGGCAGGTAAAACACAAGCTCCAGGATGATGGATGGTGCATACAGAAGGTTGTACTAACATTTTTGAATAACATATCTTGCTTTGATCACTTTATGGAAAGAGTAAGAAATCATATAGCTTTGTGTTGATCCGTGGGATGTAGTTTTGAGCTCACACCTCAAAGCAGGCATCCATGCGTTGCATCTCAAAAGAGCAAGCATACTCATATCAGGCTAGCTGTCATTACTGAGGTCTGTGAGACTACAGCATGCATTCAGATTAAGGCTTTAGAAACCTGGCGTTAAAAAGGCTTGTTTATGACCACAGATCAGGTTATTGTTGCAATTAGAGTACTGAGAATGAATGACTGAAGACGTATTATTGCTCCATCTGCAAGGATCCCTGGGCTACAATGAAGGCAGCTGAAAGCAGAAATACCTGGCAACTTCTTTCATGCTTACAGATTTCCAGGGCAGTCCCAGCCCACTATCTGACCAATTTTTAGCCTCAGACAATGTTAATTAATTTACAACCTTGCACCAAGAGGCACAATATCTTATGCAAGTCCTGAGAGCTTAGCTGGAGGTTTCTAGGCACTGGCCTTCTATCCTATTTCCCCCACACAACTCCTGTTGGAGAGATACCTGCTTTTTCCAAATAGAGGTGGGCTTCAGAATTTTAAGAATTGCTTTTGGCACCAGGAGCTGTTGACACTGAAGACACCAATCCGATCTTCCGTTAGTGATGGCTAAACCTTCATGTTATCTGGCCACTGCATTTTCGAAGGAATTGTTTAACGATGTGTTTTCTCTGTCCACACAAAAACTCAGGTAGGCATTGTCTGTGTGTAAATTAGGCAAACATTCATTCACAGCATCTTTTTGCTTCATATCATTCATCTTTATCTTGCCTTAAGGAATATTTGGAGGTCACTGCACCCAGAATGGATGCCTCCCCTTTCCCACTCAGTACAAGCATATCTCTAAGTTCCAGCAGGGTCAAGAATTGGAAATACTCAGGTTGCACTGGGGTAGCCAATGTTGGGAATGTGCTCATTCTGCAGCCATGTCTGTTCTGGTTACAACTCCCCTAAGTCTCAGGCTCAGAAGAGCATCTAATGAGGGATGATCAGGCCTTGAGATTTTGTGACAACTCATTTTCTTGACAAAGACAGCAACAAAAACTGAAAACGACACAACCTTAATCTCTTCCTCTGACAACTTTAAGGCTATAATGAGAACAGACAAGTGCAGAAAATGTTTCCCTTCACTTCTGAAGCTGAAACCTTTTGTCCCTGCTATGGAGGGACACAAGCAAAAAGATAGTATTAGTGCCAAAACCACCACTGGCCTAGGCCCTTCATGAAGAGGGCCACTGGAACTTCTTCATTACATATAGCTTCAAGCACAGGTTTAGTACTCAGACTGCAAAGCTAGAGTCCCTGCCTTCAGATGGAGGTTCCCCATTCCCTGTATGGCTGCTGATCCATGAATGTTTTTCTGCCAAGATCACTTGCCAGGTCAGGGAAGAAGATGGAGCCACAAGGAGCTGCATCAGCATAACTACAGTCCAATATTGCTTGCATTATTGTGGACTGTGAATATAAACTTAACAGAGAAAGAGGCCCACAAAGAGCACACTAAAGTAGACAAGTTAATTGTCTGCAGCAGATGGTGTTAGACAGCATGATAAAAGCCAAAGAAGCTAAAATATTGAGTATAATGTTTGACAGATAGGCAGGCCCTGTGAGGAAAGAAGTGTGCAAATTAACAGCCTGATTAGAAGCATACTTAGCCCTGGAAAGGAGGAGAGGGTTCAAGAGAAAAGATTCGGCCTGGGAGAAGACTGAAATGATACATGGTGATAGCAAATGCACAAAGGGCCCCAGGATAACAGAGAGCTTGTGTGGCATTTATGAGGGAGTGGTTTTGCACCAGGCTGGGTCAGTTTTTTTGGTTTGTTTTTTCTTTTTTTGGCGCATCTTCAGGATAAGGCCATTTACACACAGCATGAACAAATACGTACACACAGAGTATGTAATAAATAATTCAATACAGTATTCTGAAAGCTTCTTACGTTGAAAGTGGACATTATTCCAAGCTATCTAAGACAGCAAACAACAGGTCAAGCCCAAGTGTGCATAAGGAAATAATGAAGTAATACTGGTCAGTATGAGAGGTGAAGACCTCTGCAAATCTGGCAGCCTAACCTTTCTGTAAGCTGCACAAAGGGGAGCTGTAATGAGAGCGCTAGCAGAGAATAATGAGGCATTTGTGCATGAAGTCCTCCCAAAATGCAAAGAATAACATGGGAAAAAGGGCTTGCTGAGTACCTTAACCAGCAACAGTAGAAGAGACCGTCTTTCAGGGATGATCAGAGACAAGATGTAAATTCTTGGCTTGAAAAGGAGACAAGCTCATGTTTAATGCAAGAGGGAAGAGGGGTACCATTGCTGCCCTGTCATTCTCCGGTGATGTCCGGTGTTTGGGTCCTGCTCTTTTTTCTTGTTTCATGCCCAGAGTGAAATTTTTCTCAGGTTTTATTTTTGCTCTTGCTACTCATCAGGGCTCTGATCTGCTAGCAAGATTTCCTGCAGTTCTGATGATTTTAACTATTATTGCATATTTCCCTGTGTCAGGGTCTGTGTTTCAGTCCACATGTGTACAAGATGCCATGCAGGAGGGAAGCACAGAGAGACAATAAAAATCAGTGCATTCCCTCAAGTCTGAAGTGTCTGGGGCAGGACATGTCTCCCAGCATGCATGAGAATCTAATCCATGTCAGCTCCTGAAATACTGAAGAAAAGAGTTTCCCAGTCCCATCCACTTTTCTCTGCAATCATATTCCAACAGTCCACGCTGCTGCATCATTTTTTACTAGTACGTGCTCTTTTCTGACCCACATAGTTTTGGTGGGAAGCCATGTGAATTTGGGTGGTTACTGAGTTTCACTTTGAGGTTTGGGGTCTTTCCATAAGAACTGACAACAAAAGGATCCAGATAATCTAAGCTGGCCTCTTATTACCACCAACCAGAGGACTTCTCCAGATTTAATGTTCTTGGAATAGAGTCACCACTGAAAGATAAACACCCTGCCTAGATTTACCAACCTACGATGGAGCAAAAATCACCATACACCTTTTGCATCATTCCGATTAATTACTCTCATTGTAATAAACCTGTTTAATATTCCTGGGATAAACCAGACCAGCTTTAATTCCCAGTCCTTGACTCTTTTGGTCTTGTGGACTGAACACCCAACTGAAGGTGGACCGGAGCTCAGGTGTGCATCTGCTGGAGACACCTTTATGGTCAGGATGAGAAATAGGCCCTCCTTCAGTGTGGTTCAGCTCAGGTCAGAGATAGACACCTGTGTGGACATCTGAACTGCAGAGATTTAGAATTAAATTCATGCCATGATCAGACTGCTTGAGCTGAACTTTAAACTTTTCTTTTGGAAAACAAAACATCTTAAGCTCACAGAGAGACTGTTTTCTCTAATCCTCCTCTCGAATCTTCTCAGAATCGTTTCCCAAATTTTATCCCTGTATTATCTGAATACCTTTCTCACAGAATGCAGTCTCTCACATTTTAGGCAACATGGTTTCTCTCCTTCTGGGCAACATAGATAGCTCACTAAGAGACAGTTTTTAAAGTTAAGGAAAACAAAATATTGTAGAAAAGGCAATTGCAGTGAAAGGTCTTGGCATGGCTGAAGAAGTAACGCAGAAGCCAGCAAGGAACCTGAGCCAGGCTCCATGTGTTCAGGACAACTTATTGTTGTGTTGTACGTGATATATTCTGCAACAACAGATTTTTATTCCATTTAGAAAAAAATAGTCATCAGTGATGTTAAGGTTAGAAAGACATGTGTAGTACCCAGAAATCCTTGCTGGCTTTTTGCAACAAGGCAGCTAAGATCACCTTACCATAAGACATCCATAATGGGAAAAGCAGGGTTGGGATTAGAATTTGTTCAGCTTTCCTTCCAACTGCCCCCTCTATTGTGCTTTTTTTCAGCCCCATGGTCTGGCTGCAAATGAAAAAAACAAGGCAGTGAAGATGAAAGGGACACAGCCAAACTTCAAACATCTACTTTTGCACAGATAACAAAGTTATTCTTTCATTTTAAAAAATAAAATCTCACTCCCAGGAAAACAACATGTTCATTCCCCATGGCCTCCCATCTGCTCCACTGGAGAAGCACAGGCTCACTCCCCGTACTGGCCCCAGCAGCAGGGGTGAAGGATGGAGCACCAGCCATCTGGAACATTCCCCTGGGATCTGGCTTGTATCAGGTAATTATAAGTTGTAGCAGGTTTCCTCTTCAAAGCACTTTACAAATATTCATTAATTAGCTACACCGCTCCCCCTTTAGGGACAGAACTGATGCAATCTCCATATATACAGAGGTGAGAGGCAGATGTAGATCAGACGACTTTCTCAAGACCTTCTGAGGTGTCAGCAACAGGGCACATGTTTTCTCCAGTCCTGTGTTTGCTCATGCTTGAAAAGTCCCTTCAACCCTACACATTACAATCCCCATTGTACAATAAAGGGGAAGGCAGTTTTTGCTCTGCTGCACCAACACTACAGAAGACGTTGCGGTAATCCCGAATCTGACTCTGCACTACAAAAAAGAGCAACAAGCCTGCGTGTGCAGTAGCTTATATACTTTTAGTTAACAGAGAAGAAATAGTGCCACCTGCTTCACAGAGGAGAGCAGAGCCTGCAGCCCTGGAGGCATCTATCAATATCGAGGATAGTGCTGTGTCCCCACGAGCAGCACCCCGGGCTGGGCTTAACAGTGGGTGGCTGGAGGACTGGGCGAGTGTCCGAGCAAGAGCTTTGAAGTGTCTTGGCTGGCAGGATGAGTCTCCACCCTGTTTATATTCTACTTAGCAGTAAGAGAGGTGTCATTCACTGGTGAGTGCGTCTCTGGGGATGGAGCAGGACCTGCAGGAACCTGGGAAGAGATGAATTTTAATTAATAGAAAAACCTGTTGGCCTCAAGCCTTCAGAGACAATATAATGGCATGAGACCAGAGTCTCAGGGAAGGTAAATCAGATTGCACCAGCTCACGATGACTGACAGTCTGTACCTATATATGAGTCCTACAGCTGCACTAAAATGCAGCTGCCTCGGCCAATTTGCTGTACAAACAGCATTATGCACTGGCAAATTTTCAAAGAGAGAACTAAGGATAGTAATTTTGTTTGAAAACTATAGGTGAAATTTTAAGAAGAGAATACAATTAATCCGCTTGCAGGTTGAAAATAACCTGAGTTATGTACAATATTAATTAAAAGTGAAATTTGATTCTCAGCCAGTCACAGCTTCATTTTGCTATCGCACCTGTTGGATGGCAGCCCCAGTGCCACAGCAGTCTCCAGTCACCTCCGCAGGTATCTTTTCCTCCCTGAGAAGGAATCATCCTTGCAACCAGCCCTCAGCTCTGCAACCCCACTCGGAGGGCTTTTATTCATGAACTCACCCTGCACCTCCTTAGGTTCGTAGCACTAGTGGGGTCACCACTCTGATAGCGATGCCACAAAGAGCAGAGGTGGCTGTAATCCCGGCAGTGCCTCAGAAGGGCTCTGCTTCAAGGCAGGAGCACAAGAATGGGCATGAGAGCCAGCACTGGTAGGACCAGAGGTACTGGGAGCCTCCCCCTCCCTTTCTCTCCCTCCTCTGAGAGGAGCACCATATACAGCTCTCTTGTTCCCAAGATTAACTTTAAAAACCGTTCTATTGCAAGGCTTGTCCTGTGTATTTATCACTACTACTGTAGCCAGGAATTTCTTCTTTAATGGCACCTTTGGTTTTAAATGAAATGTCACAGATAATTTGAGGGGTAAAAGAAGCTGCAGTATCATCATGATGTTTGCAAAGCTGTGCCCATCCTCTCGATTGACACCTTTCCCCCCCCACCTTGCCATGGATCGTGAGCAATGAGGTTGTACCTCAAAGAGAAGAAAAGATATTTCACTGACACTTTAAACAGTACTGGGTGATCAGCTGCCTCTGAAACAATCAGACAAAATGACCAAAGAGTAATTCAGAAAAAAAATAATGGGCTCACAACTTCCCAAAGTACTTTAAACTTACACAGCATGAATCACCCGTGCTAACTATCAGAAAGCTCATCAGCTGAACAATCCATCGCATTAAATTGATCAAATTATACAATAAAACAAGATTTATCCCTGCCATTCAGACTCACATTTTGTTGCACTAGTACTATGAAGAAGAGAAAATCAAAATTCCTTTGTCTCCTTTGTTCAGACACAGTTACAATCCAGTAAATATCACAGATAGTCTCTAGAGGTAAATAGGGTGTGACTGTGCATGTGTTATATTTTTTAATTATCCTAAGCAGTTTTTAAGTCAAAATCTCTCCCCATGCACCAACTTTTTCTGAGGCACCTGCAAATGTTGTCTCTCAAGAACTGTCCTAAAAGAAATGTCAGGCTCACTCAACTATTACATTTGCAAACAAAAATGGCAGTGTTTACCAGTCCAATAATGAAAGACTAAATCATGCATACACTGTCCAAGGCTGTCCTGATCTTAGGAAGAAAATCTCACACCCAATTTCACCACAGAAAGCTCCCAACTTGCTCCACTAACTTGTTATACACACAAGAGACTGAAAGGCAACTTCCCAGGCAATAAAGATCTGCACCCTGCAGATAGATTGTGCTTTGGTAATCTGCCTAAATCCCTTGGAGGAAGAGAAGGCAGAGTCACCCCCTGCTAGGATCTCTGAAATGTTTGAACTACCTTTCAACATGATTTGGACCTGCATCCCCTTTCCCCTACACCACAGTCATACTCTTGGCATTGAAATCACTGCAACAGTTAGTAAATCAAAACGTAGATATTCAAGTTAATGCTCTGCAGCTTGTGAATCTTGGAGTGATAGCTCTAAAACACCCATTGACAGGCAGACCCCGGAGTTTAGAGATTGATTTCATTTTAAGAGAATGTTTTACATTTTATTTTACATTTTCCACTCAATTCTGTTTTCACTTCAGCTGACAACTGATTTAATAACAAGAATAGTAAGTGGTTACTTGATGTCCTCCCCACTCAGGTAGTCTTCTACAGATGAAGTTGGTATTCTCACACCTGTTTCAAAAATTTTTATCCCAGTTATACATATGATAAGACTCTCTCCACAAAGCCACAGTTGTTTGAAGGGACATCATCACATAAATACAAACACGTTGGCATAGGTTTCAGTGCCAGCCACTAAGTGAAATGGTTTATTTCCAGTCAGAATCCCAGTAAGGCTTCTGCAAAACCAAGACGTCTTTAGGGATCTTGCTTTGTGCCATTTTAGCCTCGCACAGTTCATGCCCTCAGTAAAATTACTCATGGAATACACCTAAATAAGCTATAGCGGAATCAAGAGTAAGATGCTTGGATTGATGTTTATTGGGAAATCTTTGAAGTGTAAATCACTTGTACCTGTTTCTTTAGCCTTGACACTATTCTCAGGTTTCCTGCAATTAACTGCAAATGTTTGCACACAGAGTGCCAGCATAATACAGACTTCTGTAAAATCATAGCCAGTGTTTAACCTTGAAGTATGCCACTTTTGAAATATATGGGCGTTATTACTAGATGGAATAGCTAGGTTTCTTGAAATAGCAGGTTTAATAACCACTCCTTGTAATAGAAATTTTTTGCTCAGTGCAAGGGAGAAGAGCTGGACTCACTGCAGTGAGGGCCAAGAATAGGTTTCTTGGCTAGCACAAAACAAATTATCACTCCTGAGTTTGGTTTGAAGATGAGCTCATTTCTACCAGTCGTGCCCTTGTTTCTCTTTTTGGGTGTTGTGTTGGGGTTTTTTTCCCCATCTTGCGAATACACAGAATGCAAATACAGCCTTCCTGAAGCTCCTGGGTTAAAAAGTATATATGGACACCATGTGGTTAAGACTTAAACTGAGATCTCCTATTCTTTTTTGCTTTGCCTAATGTCCTTTTGCACAGGACATTAGCAGCCTAGCTTGGAAGAGCACCATGACCAAAGTCTTGAATAAACCTTGAGGATGCCAGTTTGAGGAACTCAAAAATCAGAAGTCCATTACCCAAGAATCACAATTGTAAAAACAATGAGAGTTACAACTCAGTGCTGGTCTCTTTTTGTCTCCCTTTTGAACTGAGAGAATTAGCACATGGCTGCATTAGACTTTCAAGCTTCCTGTTACAATCTGAGAATTTCAGACCATAATTTCTGGTTTATTTTATTTTTAAGGAGAGCAGAGCCTCTCATGTAATGGCTTGTCTACAGGAGCTGTGGTTTGGAGAGGCACCCTGCTGATCACAAGACTCCCAATAAGCTCACCAGTGATTTAAAAATTAATCCATGGAGCAATCCAGTTCCTGGGCAATTATCATTAATTAATTAGGTGGCATGTGGTGAGTTCTAAGGGGTTTATTAGTGTTAATTCAAACTGGAAATTAGAAATAAAAATGAAGGGTCAAAATAACTACAAATCCAGAAGAGGGGTTTTCATTAAGACTTTCAGTTCAGAGCCACAGAAGATTAATGAGTTCTCTCAAGCTGAGATAGGCATCCCATACAGAACCTTCCAAAATGTGTATTTCAGAGCCAGGCTGGGGAGAAACAGCTAACAGAAAAAAAGGGAAAATCTCAACTCAGACTCAAAGTAAAATTGAAAATGAGACTAACGTTGCTTCAAATGGGCACCTGTATTTTCATATGCATATCTAGTGATTATTACTGAAACAATAGAAAGATTCTTCTCCTCATGATTCAGCATCATTGTGGGTTACGTATGTGTGGAAAAACACTTGGGAAGTTTACCGCAAAGTTCACCCAGAGCCCCCTCCCTTCTCTCTGATTTCTTTACCTCAAACTGTTTCACTGTGCCTTTTTGCAAAGGGTTACCTGAGGATTTATTTCAAGTATTAGTATTTTAAAGAAGTGGAAGTTGACAGAATATGTTTATGAAAACACAGCATTCTCTTTCTTTACTTTAGATGTGTCCAGAACAGCTCACTACAATATGTAAAACACAATATTCTTTGTCCACAGTTCACCAGCTTTGTCAGATCTAGAATAGAGTAGGCAACTTCTGCAAAGCTCACCTGTTCAAGACTCAGATTCAATGCAGTGCCAACAGCTGAAACTTCATTTATGCTAGAGGTTCAAAGACTGAGGGTCTGAACCCAACACAGCGGTACAACGGCATGCTGAGAGCCTCAGCCAGACTTATAGAATGCCATGACTTCTCTGAGGATATGCCACCATGCGCTTGAAGCCAGGTTAAGCTTGGTAGCCAGCTGTGCTTATCAGGCTTGTTGTAAAGCACAAAGGTGGCTTTGGATGCTCTTTCCATCCAAACTTCAAAACTCTCTACCTGAAAATCCCATTGAGATTCCAGGTCTTCTGTTCTGTGGCATCCTATTCATTACCGGTAGCACAGTGGTCCCCTTCTACTGCTTGCAGAGCAGCCAAGAGAGAGATGACTTCTTTTAGGAGATGAAGTTACTGTGTGAAACACTACATGTTTCTTGGTTGCTTGCGGTGGCTCCCCTGAAAAAAAAAAAAAAAAAATTCTGTGCAGTTTTGTTTTCCACAATAAGCATGTCTCCAAGAAACAGAAGATACATAATGAGATTCACAAGCCAGGAAATAATTTAAGACTCAAGCAGCTGAAACAGAGTGAAGATAAACAGGAAGACAAAGCCTGGTGTGTTGCAATGGAGTCAAGCTGTTCACAAGAAGAACTTGGGTGACCTCAGGCAGAAAAACATCTGAGAACTCATCATACAACAGGCAGATGATTTATTTAATACCATGCAGCAAACCTCTTGGCATCAAAAGATGTTATCCTCATCTCCATAGGCAACATAGTTTTCCATAATGAAGTCAAGATACAGATAAAGAACCCCTGCTTGCATTTTTGCACAAGCCTCCTGCCATGTACTATCCCAATCCTTTTCTCACTTATCATATTTCTCTTCCTTGTAGTGCCATATCAGTGATTTGACCATGCGCACTTCTTGCATCTGACCCTTGTCCTTGTTTCCCCACCTCTGCGCACATGTCCTCTAAGCAGCAGCTGGGTGAAACATGCTCCTACAGGAGCCAGCAGGATGGTCCCCTGGAAGACAATGTGACCAGAAAGTCTCACTGCTCGTGTCCTTATTCTCCCTCACTTTTGTGTGCTTCCTTCCATCTCTCCACCTCAATATCTAGACTTCCAGCTCCAGCTGCTGTTATTTCCATACAGAATTAAGAGTAGCCTCCAGCCTGTGGTAATAATAACAAACAATAACTGAGACAAACAAAGGCGACAGGTTAAAGGAAGAAAAGTGATTCCAGAATCTGAGGTTTCTACTTTTCCTTTGAAAACATCTAGCACCCATGAAAACCATTTAATACAATAATCATAACGTATGCCTTACAAAGACTGGCAGCTTCTGTTTTACTCAATGAACAGATTAGATGAATTGGAAAGCTCAGTCAGACACTTCACTGTTGAATACCCCTGAAAGTTTTCATCAAGATGCAGGGCCTTCTCCCCATTCTCTAGCAAGGACTGAAAAGTAGAGCCAGGATCACAAGTCTTCAGGCTGGCTTTGCATTATAACACGTGCTTCAGTGGATTCACTAATTCACCATCAAGTATAATCAAAAATAAGTTAAACAAAAAAACTTTTCAAATCAATTCCCTATATAATACATCGGCTTCAGGTACAGTCTTCCTTAAGGGTCACTTTATTTTTTTCTTGTGTGCATTTGATTAACTAGTTCACAAATATATCAATCTACCCTGGGACTTCTGGTCATCAGTGCAATTTAATGAGGCTCTTCTCTATATAAAACTAGTGTTCAAGCCTGCAACAACATGCCTTTAAATCAAACCTCTGGAGCAGTATGTTTTCGGCAAATATTCAGCAAGTCCCACACAGAGAACAAAGAAGTTGAAGTAACAGATCCCCTGTCATATTCAGCTGCACTTAGAAAAGTCCTGTTGAACAACCATGTATTTTCTGTCCTTCCTATTGGCTTTTTTTGCTTTCTTTCCCTGCCATGGTAGATGAAGCTGATGCAACAAATTCTGTCCTTGACTGACAGAAGAGTTTGGTACCAGCAGAACACCTGACCTTGAGAACCTCGAAGAGGAACCCATGTTTCTGACAATCACCATTCTTCTGCTGAAGGCAAGGATTTGTGAATAGATGTTGGCAAAGTGGGTGCCACTTCTCCCCCTACAGAGGATTAAAGCTGATGATGACAACCTTCTTCTGCTGTCAGACACTCCTTTAACTCAGCACAGAAGTCCTTGCTGCACAACTGAGACATTCCAAACCTTGCAATGGTTCAGATCTAGTCCTGAATTGCTACATGATGGAAATCTTTGTTTCAGCTACTTTGTTTTAAATACAGGAAATTGCACACATATATTCAGGCACACGAGCACACCCACTTGCAAAGAACGTTCTTGTGGTTTCAAATTCAGCAAAAGCACGCAAAAGAACAGAAATGGTAGAATTGAAGATGCGTACACAACATTTTTGTGCTATTATAACACAGTCCTTAGTTGGCTAATTTAGTTTTATTTATTTCAACTCCCTGAGGACTTTTTACAAAGTCTTGTTCATTCTTACTTTTTATCCTACAGTCTTTTTTAAATTATTATTTTTAAAGTCCAAAGATTTGCAGAGAATGAAGACAGTAATTGCAAACACAAATGGGTGCTGAATATTGCACAAGCAACTTAATCGCTATTCACATGGCTATTTTCTGGCTCCCTGATAAGTTATCTGGAGGTCTGGCTGGCAGAAGCACACCAAAATCAGCTGCTGACAACAGTGGTGCCACACCATGAGCAGAGCTTTTCTCATATTACAAGCTGTGCTCGGTATCACGTACGGGAATCCAAAACCCAGACCCCCTTTCAACTTTCTTATTCCCTCTGCTCCCTTGCTCCAAAGAGTGTAAAACAGCACCCTATTCCAATTCACCACATCATCTGAAGACAAATTAAAGTGGGAAGCATTCAGATACATCAGTGGCAAGCACCACAGAAAAAACAAGTGGAAATGATTCATGCTGTCCGCAGAGCAGGGTTTGATTAGCTCCCAACAGTAAGGAAAGGGGATGTGTTTTCGTCATTGGTGGTAAAACAAAATGCTGAACAGCTGCTCATTAAATGGACACTGTGTATCCTGAGCCCTGAAAGGAGTCATAAAACATAGGAGATAATGTAATTAAAGACTATCAGGACACAGGTGCACAAACCACTAAAAGAAGTTGCCTAAGCAGTATTAATTTGGGCATTGCTTCCATATTGAACGCCTGCTTTTGTGACCCTGTTAATATCCTCCAACCATAGGCACAATTGCACGTAGGCACACGTGTGCAGCTTGTAACTACAAACATAGCAGTAATGCTGCCATCACGAGGTTCCTAATGACAGGTGAATGATGAACAGAGTTAATAAACAATTTCATACCTTCTACCTCCAAATGGGGCAATTATGATCATGTGTCAAACAACAGACCAGAGTTTTACTTAAATGAATGTGATTATGTGCAACTACAGTCATCCCCTCTCGTCCTCAACTAGGGGCTTTGAGTTTTTGTCACCACAGGTTAGAGAGCTACTAGTTAAACCAGTTCATATGCTGCTTTGCCCCTTTCAAAGGGAAACAGCACAGTCTCATAGGACTGAAAGCCAGAGGTTCAGACATCAAACCCCACACACACACTCCAGGATTGTCTTTTCCAAAGCCAAAATTCAGCTTTCCTGCCTGCTTCTACCTAACTAGATTACCATTCCTCCAGACATTAAATTAAATCATAAGGCACTTCTCATGGCAGCATGAGGCTCACGCTGGTTCACTGTCACGGCTGCATAATGCAAACAATTTCCTTTTCTCCAGCTCACTGCCTCCCATTGCAGGCGAGGAGGAAATCGAGGCCGGCTGAACGTCAAAGCGAATTCACACGGCTGTAACACATAGCTGAGATCCATGATGCCTCTCAGGGCTGTTTCTTTAATTAGTTGGTGGAGAGATCAGAAGAAATTACTTGAAAGAGATCACAGCAGCCAGGGCAGGTAAGGGAGTATGTCAGGAAATGAGGGAAGATGGTGCAGGGAGCAATGCAAATAAGGTTTTTTGGATGCCATGCTTCAGTTAGATGCTAAATACACAATTGCAAATCACTGGGCTGTTTTATTAGGCAAGGTATTCTTATTTGACATAAGGGAGCCCCAGACTTGGGGATAACAGGGAAAGTATGTTGTCAGAGAGCAGGTAAAAGGAGAGCTCATTGCACAGAGTATCACAGGTTTGCAGTTACCCAGCCTGTACCCACACACAGCCACTTCCCAAAGTGGTAAGGACTGTGGGGGCTAATACCAGCCCTGAATTTTGTGCAGCCATTTAAGTCAGGCGGCAATCTGTCAACTCAGGGCGTCAGTACCTGACTCACACTGTGCCCTGTTGCAAATCACTGCACAACAAAGTAGTCATTCAACCAAGTCATTCATGAAAGCCTAACTACCAAGTCCGCAGGAAAATGAGGAAGAACTCTTTGTCTCTTGACTCCACATTTTGCAGCCACAGAAAAATTTTGAGTTTCACTTGCTGAGAGCATGGTCCATGTTTACAGACGTTAAAGCTAATATGTTGGTGACCAAGCAGGCAGAAAGAAAACTGTACTCGGACAGCTGCCTTGCCAGTCCCAGACAGTGCAGCCTCTTCCCCTGCACAACTTCTGCTGCCCCTGCATCTGCCATGAATGGAAGAAAATGTTGGGCTTGCACCCCATTTTTTAAGCCCCTCATCCCATGGTCCAGGATCCTGCCTGTCGGCTCTGGTTCACTGGAGAAGTGGCAGTGTTATGAGTTATATACCCAGTACTGGCTGCCTCTGGGAACAAACAGTGGTTTGACCCGTGAAGTAGGTTCCATGTTCCATGGTGGATGCTTACCAACTTAAGTTGGCAAGACCAGGGGAAGTAGTGGCAGCCAGCAGCGCTGTAGGGTGTATTGACATTTCAGTGCATCTGGCACACACCAGTAATGAGCCCTAGAAACATGGGATGTTTAAAACCAAAACCATAATGGCAATAAAAGGCAATGGGGAAAAGGAGAAATAGGAAACAGCGCAGAGGAAAAAGGATCAGAGGCACCTACTAAATCAGCTTTCCCATCAGAGAGTGAACGCCTGCTCCGAGAGGTTGACTCCTCTGGGTTGCACTAGTGAAAGGGATACATGCAGAGTTAAAGGGTTGTTGGGACCAGCTGGACTTCCCTCCCTGTGAGCAGTGTCACATCTGGCCACTTCCAGCACCACGCTCTAACGCATGTTATCTCTCTGAGCCTTTCCTCTCCTGTCCTTGGTGCACCGTCGGGAGCAGCTCACCAGGAACATGACAGGGGAGAAGTGGCTCTTGCTGAAATTAAATACAAAATGATCCCACGAAAGCCCAGCCCACAGCTAATGAAAGCACCTTGTGCTGACAGCAGCTGCTGCAGAGGGAAATGTCGACAGGACTATTACCGCCAGCGATTTCACTTCACTGATGGCAACCCTGACCTTTGCTATGCCCAGAGGCAATTTGTTTTCCTGGCTTCTAGAAAGCACCGAGAGACATTACAAAAATGATGCCCACCCTGACCCTGTCTCATCATTGTTTGAGATGAGATGGCTCCCTCCTGAAGGCTGCAGCTGCCAGCAGCTGTGGCACAGCTTCCTGCTGGCTCCATATGGTGCCTCACATTGTGGTGTGGGGTGGGGGTGGCTTCTGTTGGACCATCTCACTGCTGAGCAAGGAGCAGGGGGACTGCAAGCAGCAAGGTTCACAGATCTCTGACGTTCCCTTGCTGTTCACCTGGCACAACTTTTCTTTAAACTCCGGATACAGTAATAAGCACTGAAACATCACTTCTAAATGGCAGCTTAGAGACACTTGAAGCAGACAAGGTAATAGGAAACAAATTTCAGTTCCCCAGAAAAATCTCTTCAAAATGAAGCTGCATACCCAGTCAGGTCACACATATCCAAGGTATCCATGCAAATAGCCTTGTAGATGATCAAATCCAGACAGTTCAAGATCTAGGGGAGCACATGGTACAGAGAACAGCTTCTGAAGCCCTGTAGCTTTGACTACTGAAATCTTCAGGTACCTAGAAGCCAAACCATTAAAAATATATGTAGACAAAAATCATCAACTTGACCTGAACTGACCATCTGTGTAGTCTGGGGAGCTGAGAGCACTCTTACCAGCAGGGCAAATAGCTAGATAATACCTCCCTTCTGCTGTTCCCAGACAGCTAGAAGCATGCTCGTGGCAGTCACCCAGTAAGGGGATTATATATGTGTGGCTCAGTGAGTATATCCTGCATACAAGGAAAAGAACAACTCCTGGCAGATGAGATGAAGGAGCATGAGCCACTGCTGTGGCAGAGGAGAGGTCCTAGTCATCCCATGTTGTCCACTCAGAGAGAAGCTCCCACCCATCCATCACTCCAGCAACACTGGAAAGCCATGAATTAATTGCAGTGAAACACAGGAACTTCTCCTAGCTAAGGAGCATGATGGACAGAAACAATAGCTCAATGACCCCAAGCAAGGTGCAGAGCAGTGAGGGACTATGAGTAGACATAGGGGAACAGGGGCACCTGGCAGTACCACTCAGCTCCACCACTGTCTTCCACCGTAGGACTGCCCTGGTCTGTATAAGAAAGGCTTTGCCTCTTGACTTTCCTGCCTTGACCATGCACCTTCCCCAGAAGACCAGGAAGGAACATTATAAGTGAGCCAACTTATTGCTCACAGGCATTAGGTCTCCAACATCTTCATGCTGCAGAATGTTTCTGGCAAGCAGAGTCTCTCCCCTGACTCAGTTGTCCCTACCATCCCCAGTCTTGTGTTCCCTCTCGGCATACACAGGATTGCATGAGACCAGTCACGTTAAAAGTTCACCTGACAGAAAGAATTTGAGAAGAGTGACGTAAAGTCAGGTTGACCAAGGTCAATTTTTCATTCTGTTTTTATTCCATAAAAATTCCCTTCCTGTATTCTTTCTGCCTACATGAATGCTACTAAAAAAAATAACTGAATAAATACATCTCTTACTGGGCTTTTGGGGAGTCAAGCTCCTACATTAGCACTTGTCTCAAGCTTTCTACAGCAGAAAGCTTCCTTAAGAGTCTAATCCAGAAGCCTCAAGCAGCAGAGGACACTACTGTTAATTTTAATTTTATGCCAGATTTGGCATAAAATGAACATAGCAGTTCCATCCTCTGGCCTGCCACAAAGAAATGCTCACATTTTTCTCCTAATAGCTGCATTTAGAGGATAGGACAACTAGACTACCGTTCAGTTAGTTGGAAATGAAACCAGATATGTCATCACCATCTCCCTTTTCTAGGTCTTTTCTTCTTTTGTCTCTCTGGAGGATGTAGGCTATCAGCTTTGTAAAGCAGAAAGCTTCTCACTATGTGTACAGGAAGCAGCTGGTACAAAGGGACTGAGATCCCAACTGCAATCTCAGATTCTAACATAAACATAATTAATTCAGTATCAGTATATAGTGTTATTGATACTGTTTCATGAGAGAGAGAAGTAAACTCCCCTGGGGTTCCTGGTATGTCTTGGATCTCTGAACCATCAGGGATTTAATGCCAATCCTCATTATCCTCAAGCAGAACGTATTTATAGATTCCTTTGCCTCTAAGTCCAGTGACACTCATGGTGTGCACCTGCCCTCAGAGAAGCTGCCAGGCTTGCAATCAAGTCCAGATTTATTCAGAATGATGCTCAGGCAGGAGTTATATAAAAATCATCTGAGAGGCTGACTCTTTCAGTGGCATAAATCAGTAGCATTAGAGTTGACTTAAAGACCTACATCATTTATAGCTCTTGAAGAGCTGTCTCTTTCATATTCAGCTCTAGCTTCTAAAATACAGATGTGAAACAAAGCTGTAGAAGCAGAAGGTCTACCTGGGCAGGCAGGAGCACCAACAGGCACAACCACAGCTGAAGAGATGTTTGGTTAAAAGTCACTTCTCCTAAAAGAAGCCTGAATCCCACAAGCCTCTTTTTAAAGGTTTTTCTTCTGACACATCAGTTTTAAAGGCAGGTATTGGACAGGCTGCTCAGCTGCCAGATCTATGTCAGTCAGACCTTCCATGCTAAGTCAGACTTCATCCCACTTACCAAGGAGAAACAGAATTCTGATGGAAATATTTTTAAGTGGTTTTGCTTATGGGAGCAGGACCCCAGCAGTACATGAACAACAAACCCTGTAAACACTTCAGTTCTCCTGATGCCCTTTAGCCCATGTTGTGCAGTGACTATTAATAAGTCTGAGTCTCCTCCGCACCCCCAAGAGCTGAGTTCCCCACTATGTCCGATCATACTCCTTTCCTGTGTGACCAAGGTAGATTTTGAAATTAAGACTCTGAAGAAAATTATGTAGATACTTGTCTTGCCACTCCCACATCATCCCACTGCTACATTGTTTTCAGAGGGGACAAAGAAGCACCCTTTCTAAGGAAGTCAATTTGATTTACACATCCTAAGGACAATTATAAGCCACTCAACATTTACCCATGTAAGAACAGTTGCAAGTCATCCCCTAAGAGACAGTGATTAGTCCTTTGCAGCAGCTGGAAAAAAAAAAAAAGAAAAAAAAAAAAAAGAGAGATAGGAAAAATGGTTTAGCCTGAAAAATGAGCCTTTCAGGGCTATTTGTTCAGGTGCCCCCTCCCTTCCAAGCCCTCTGGAGATGGTCTCCCTTCTTCTGAACATGCCTTACAGCTCCCTCTGACATGGGGCAGCAGAACCGCTGAGAGGTTCTCCATTGCTCTTCCCAAAGCCTTCCTCACAGGCCCTCATCCCTGCAGCAACAGGGAGATCAACACCACCTCCCTCCATGCAGTTTTGTAAGGGCAGATTTAAGTTTCTCTGGCAGAGCCAAGGTGGGCTTGC
The DNA here is from genome assembly GCF_000690775.1 of Eurypyga helias. Taxonomy (NCBI): domain Eukaryota; kingdom Metazoa; phylum Chordata; class Aves; order Eurypygiformes; family Eurypygidae; genus Eurypyga; species Eurypyga helias. The sequence continues at coordinate 30,733 of NW_010265333.1, forward strand.
TGCTTCCCCCTCAGGACTAGGAGCTGGAAGTTCTCCAGGATGGCATAGTCTTTTGTCATTAAGCTGTCTCACTCATTGCACAGTAGATCCAGACAGATCAAACACCGTCTCTATTTACAGAGGGCACTGGCACACCTTTTATGTCTGCATTAAAAGCCAATTCTCTGTGGTCTTTTTTTCATTACACATCGTCTGGGGAAGAACGTTTGCTTTAAACAAGGGTGCAGACGATGGAAAAATGTTGCATCATTTTCTCTTGTTTATACCCTTTTACAGGAAAAAAGATGGAAGAGGTGGGGTTCTGGGAGGTGAGCATGTCACATTTTCCTGGACATTTGGAAAATGTCAAGGCTAATTTTGGTGAGGTTGAAAAGAAAAACAAAAATCCAGTCTGCTACCCAATGCTGCTGATGGCCTCTTCACCCAGGGAGAGCCAGGCAGGCAGAACAGGCATCCACATTGACCCACTCTGTGATTAAGTACTTGAGCGCTACAGAATGCAGAAACAGAAAATGGGGCTGCTCTTTAATTGTTTCTAATAATGATGCCTGTTGGGATGAGGAACAGGATAGGGAGTGACAGGTGAGAGAAGATTCATTAAATGAAAAAAATGCTGCAACGTGGTGCACCAGCACAGGACTCACAGATTTTGGACCTAAGCTCAAGCAATAGGACTTAAATTCAAGCCCAGAGAAATGAACTCCTGAGCTATTCCAATAAGAAATATTTGTAATCTCCCCATCAGGGAGATTTCTTTGCACACATCACATTCAAGACCACCTCTTGCTTGCCAAACCCTGCTGTGGCAATGCTCTTTCAAAGGATCCTGAGGGTCTCTTTGTGTCTGGTCTCTCTACAGGACCAAGACACAGCTCGCTCTCTGACATCAAGGCAAAGAAATGACACAGGGGAAGGGGATTTCTAAATTACTGTGCATGAATGGGGTCACATATCTCTACAGAACAGCTGAGGGACAGCAGAACAGCATAGTACCTCCTACAGCAAGCAAGGTAAGAGTGTGTTTCTTCAAGGCTCAGAAGGAGGACATGTGCAGGCTCAGGTACTCACCTAGCCACCTCATTGCATCAAAGTGCAGCAGACACCCACTGAAGTTAACAGAAGCCTGCTATCCACGTCATTGTGTTTTTCACCAGTGGAGAGGAGCATGCCAGTTAAAGGTCCCTTTAAAAAAGGAAATAAATAAATTATCACCAAAAAAAGAATCAGTTTGGCTTTCCCAGTACTGATTTCATGAGGAGAGAAAAACCTCCCTCATCTGAAAGCCTAAGGGCCAGCACTTCTGCACAACCACTTTATTCTTCCCTGGGAACAAGATTGTCATGCAAACACAACTGCCTCCTGGAAGCTCCCAAAGCTGAGAGGGCATAAGTATCCAGCAAATAAGCACGCAACTATACATAACAAATCTGCATCTATTCAAGTTAAAGCCAGGCTGCTGGCTATCCACATAATACAGCATTCATGCCTACGCAAACCACTCTCATAGTGCTGGCATTTTATGTGATCTCAGAGCCATGTACAACTAAATCAGTATAAAATCAGATAATCCGCTCCAAAGGAAAAACGTAGAAATTGAATGCAGCTTGGCTGGGGAAAGAAAAAGAAGGTTGCATAAAAAAATGAACAGAAAACAAATGTAAGCATGTCCAAATGACTGTGGCATTCTTGTGGACTTGTAGCAGGAAAAAAAAAAAAGATAGAAATAACACCATCCATCCCATTTACAGCATCTAGCCATCCACAGTAACTTACACTGCCTCTCATCAATTTTACCCATTTCCCCTTGGTCAGTTAAATGCTGCATCACTCCTCGTCAGACCTACACGAAAGTGGGACTGCTCGCTGTACTGATTTCTTCAGCATTCGGACCACCTTGCTCCCGGGGACACCTAATCAAGTTTATCCTGCTTAGGCCAATTTTAACTTGCTTAGGTTCTCACAGCGATGCAGCACCTTGCTTTGACACAAGCAGACATGACCACATGGAAACCTACAGCTTCATTTCTCATTTTCTCAGCGTCTGATTGATCTGCAAGTTGTAAGTTACTTTGGGAAAGGAGCATAGGATACTTTAATTGGGCATCAGAGATTTGTTTGATATATCATTTCCACCAACAGCTTCCTGAGCCAGCAGCAGGTGCAGAAATGGCTATTCTAAGTCAGGCCAAAGTTGGAACTGTTCCAGTGTCTTGTCTCTAATAACCGTCAATAACTAACACCGAGGTGAACGGCATAAGAGGAGGATGAAAATAGAACAATCCTTTCCCACTTATACTCTCCTAACTTCCGGCAATCCGCTGTTCAGAAGTTTTCTGTGACATTACCGCTCTGCACTTAAAAATAGCCTGTGACAATTTCTCCCGTAACTATTTCTAACTGCATTTGATCATCTGAGTGCATGCAGTGCGTGCAGCTTAGTGATGGCGTAGACAGACAGTGGTAGAGTCAGCAGGAGGCTGTTCTGTACTCAAGATTCTGTCCTGCGTGAGGCTGAGCAGTGCAGCGTGACGCATGCTGTCTCGGCACTGGGCGTCTGGGAGGCGAGTGGGTACCTGGGGACTTTTAAGTAAGGTAAAAAACTGAAATTCAGATGAAGTACCCAGACTGCAGATGCATTCAATTAGTTTCATTAGACAAGGGATCTCCCCCAGGCTAAAAGGCTTCAAAGTGGCCGAGGAGATAAATTATCCTTCCAATTCAGACTCATGGTCAGCCACCACCTGGGAGCCTGCTTGGGTTATTATTAATTTTTCCCCCCTCAGTAATAGCAGAGAATACCTGTAAATAGATTCAGGAAGAGAGGACATTTCCAGAATATAAACTCCGAGCTTTTCCTTGATTGCTTTCAAACTTGACTCTTGCAACATACTCCATTCCCCCCTCCCTGCCCAAGCCTATCAGGTTTTTCTTGATGTTTCTGAGGACTTGTTTAAAGAGACTGCCAGACATAATACTACCTCATCATTTCCTTCACTAGATGGATTACTTTGGGGGGGGCAGAGTACAGTGATTTTCAATGACCTTACGAAGAGACAGAGATAAATAGCCTTTAAGGGGAAATGTTAGCATTCTGTCATGAGATGACATCAAAAAGCTTGGTAAAGCACAAATTGATTTGAAGTTAGGAGGACAGTACAGATGTGGAATGACAACCAATAGCTGTAGGAAAGTATTGTTCCATTTTTCAAGACACAGAAAAATTCACCTGCTCTGATGCACAAGCTATTTCTAAACATATTTCTTCTGCAGATGGTTTAAGATCAAAACACTGGGAAGGAAAAAACAAGAGAGGAAGGTATTTTTTTCAGAAACTTCATAAGCTTCTTCCCATAAATTGCTGAAACAAATCTTGGGGGGAAAAAAAAAAATACACCACCAAAGATTTAAATTCCCATCCTATTCTGGCCCACCAATATTAAGAGAAAAGGCCAGGCTAGAGCTAAGTGGCCTGGCACGTTTACACCTACACTGTGCAAGACAGCAGGAGACTGTTCCTTGTAAGAGGGATGCAAAGACCAGGAGATCAAGCGAGGGCTGTGTCCTTGGCCTCGGTAGGACTGCGATGACCCCAGCAAGTGCTGGAGCCGAGAGGGCAGCCCGAGATAGCATCTGTGTCATACAAAAGCTGCTGATACTGCACTGCAGAGGAGTCCTGCTCCCAGATCTGCATTGCCATTAGGGTTCATACTGCAGCATAGAAACCCCTGGGGTGGCTAGTCAGGACTGCCATACCCTGGTGCTGCTCAGTATTGGGCGAAGCACTGTGTGGGAGAACACTTTGCTCTTAAACATCTTGCAAATTAGGCAGATACAGAGGAAAAGAATGGGGTCTATATAAACAAAGTGCTCTGGGGACTGCAGAAATGTTCCACCTTTTCTCCCGCTTGCTGTCTAATTACATTAGACTCTAAAGATATTGGAGGGGTGAGAAAGGTGGACACACACTTCTAATGCTTGTCTCAGCAGGACTTTAGAGATTCCAGCCTGGCAGAGGGCTTAGAGTCAGGGCTGCTGCAAGCTTCCCCCCTGCCTTAGATAAACAGAGCCAAAGCAGCCACCCCCTCTGCTTTTCAGCACTGGTGATATCTCACTCGTGTGCTGGGCAGGAGCAGCCCCATGCCACTGGGCTGCAGGAGGTCACCCGCCCCTGACCATTGGGCACCTGGGAGGAGATTAGTTATGTCTCCACATTCCCTGTGGGAACTGACACAAAACTCAATTGTTCTGGCTTGCCATCCTCCTAATCCCATGTGCCCCTTCCTCTCACGGCTGCGTGCGTATGATCTCCAGGGAATCTTGAAATAGGGATCAATTTTGCACTAGTTGCACGCACGTCATATCAATGTCTTTTACATTATGATAGCACCACAAGAATTTTGTTTCATTTTTCTAATCCTATGAGCTAAATTGCTGCTGAGGACACGGGAAAACAAAGCAGTTCCTCCATGATATGGTCAGCCCTGCATCACTGCTTTAGACTGTGCCTGGGAGGAGGTCTAACACATCCTCAGGTTGCAGAAACTGAATTGTTTGGCTGCAAGCTACACTGTAAAACCAAAAGAGAAGGGAGGGGAGCAGAATTGAAGGAGGATGAACCATAGGAGGGGCCAGGAATCAGTTTCCCAAGTCACAGACTGCGCAGCAGTGGAGGATGCCACAGCACCAGACATCAGCATCTTTCCCATCAGTCAACTTCCCTCCTGCTTCTGCTCCCAGTAGAGGCAGAGCCAGCTCTTCCCTCACCAGAGTAGCCTCCACAGTTGGTGTGGTTTCCCCACAGGAGGAAAGGAGAGGTGACAGCAATGGCTGCTGCATTCTGCCAACAGATTTGTTGTCTCCATCCCTGCCTCTCCCCCAGGCATCCACCCACACACACACACGTATGCGTACACACACACACAAATGACAAGGATAAGCTGCCATACATTAATAGCACTATTAGTAATATGTAATGGAATTGTCAAAGCCACCCAACACTGGCATAATAGGTAATTCCTCATCATTAACAGAAACTGCCAGCAAAACAGCTACCAGCATTCAAACATTTAATTTTCAGACTGAGAAAGCACACAGCTCTGCGCAGGCTGCTCGGCAGGGAGGTGACCCCATGGCGGTATCTCTCAGAGGCATCAAGGAAGTGTCACTGGCAGAGACAATGGCAAGCTGACATTGACCAGATCAGAGCTAACTACCAGGCCCCAAAAAGAGACTTTACTAATTTGTGAAGAAGTTACACCTGGGATAAAAATGAAAAATAATAAGTGCTTTCATTGTCAAATCTGTGTTCCCTGGTCCCAGTCAGGACAGTAGCATGGCAGCACTGGAACACTTGCAGTGCCAGCTCAGCTGCCTTGAATTCTCCATGCACTTTCAGGCTAGGAAAGGAGCCAGGGAGAGTCCACGCTTCCTGCAGTTATCATTAATATTGCAACTGCAGATGAGCATTCTGCTCGTTTCACAGGCAGCCCCTCAGCCAAAATGCTGGAGACCCAACCAGGAGCCTTAGCAACTCAGGCTGCTTCTGCCTGAGCTAGGGCAAGCCCCAGGAGCCTGCTCCCAGGCTGCAGCCATGCCACCCCATCCACAGAGTGTCTGGCATGCAGGGTGGCTCCTGTGGGGAATGCCATGATGAAGCCTGGCAAAGGGAGGTCCGATCATCAGGGCTATCCCCACCGGAGACTGATCAGAGGAACCCAGCTGTGTCAGATTTGGGGCAGGGGTGCAGTCAGGTAACAGCTGGCAGATGGGGTCAGAGCAAAGCAAGATGGGCAGCAAACTCAGGGCATGCAGGAATAGGCTCTGAAAATGGAGATAAGCAGCCCACACAAATGGTTGGAGTGCCTCCACTGCCCAGCAGACAGCCACAGAATTATGTCCAGTGCCCAGCTGGTGCCATGTCATCAATCCACCACAACACACCATGGGCTTGTCTCTTTCTTGCCTGAATAAGCTCAAGGAGTTAAGTTATCCAGAGGCACGTACACAAGGCAGGATACTGTGTTTCCTCCGGTGTCTTTCCCCGTCTTTCCCCAGCCTGCTTGCCAAGGTCATTCCCTCTGTATGTGGGGGTCCTGTTGACGCCTGATTTTATTGTCCCCATCCTATCTCTCTCTAAACCCTTTCTTTTCACTTTGTATACTCTTTTCCTCTCCCTTGCCCTCATTTTAGAGTCTTTCCATCTTTTTCATCACCTCACTTCTTTCTCTTCCTTCCCACTTTTCAGCTGGGAACACAGTGGGTTTCCCCTACTCTGCTTATATCTCTCCTGGATACACACCATGAACACAAGAGACAAGGAGAGGACAAGGTAATGCCCCAGCTAAGCAGGGTTTTTTTGTATGAATTTCTATTTCTTTTCTTAGTTCCTTTCTCCCACCCCCAGATAAAGAGAACTACTCATATTAATACAAGCAGGGATGAAATTAAACTGAGAATGAAAAGGGCAAATATATTTACCTGACTTTTTGTAAATGCAAATGATAGCATCACAGGATCTGTAGGATGGATTTCCAGCACCTTCTGGGGAAGCTGGGAAGAAAAGATAAAGGAAAAAAAGAGGGATAAGTTGCACTTAGCAGAGGAAAATCACTAAATCATAGTGCCAGCTAAGTACTTTCCATAAAAGCCATTTTATAGAAAAATAGACATTTGTTCAGAAAAGTGTCCTTCCCTCTATGTTTTAAGAATGTTTTTGTAAAAACAAAAACAAAAAACCCCAGAAACAACTACTACTGGACAATATCCAGAAGAGAAGGAAAAATAAAAAAAGTGGTTGCTTTGTAACCAAAGCCTTTTCAATTTATTGGAAAACAATAAATTTCATGGCAGACACTAAAATGCTGGGGATTTTTTTATAGCGTGTGTGAAAAACAGTTAACAGTTTTGACTCATATGCTGTCCTTTAGCTATTGCTTTTGCTCCCAGGACCATGCAGGTGGGTGCAGGAAGGGTGCACGCTTGCCCGCCCATCTCTGGGTGCCGGTGGCTTTTCACCGAGTCGGTAAGACACGGAATCAAAACCTACCAGTGAGGAAAAGGGGTAGGACCTGCTGCATGGAAGGAATGAAATGTCAGGTGAGGGAGGCGCAAGGGCAGCCTGTGGGGGCAGGAGAGCTGCCTGTATGCACTCAGGGAGCATAAGCCATAGCAAGGAAGAACAGGAGCTCCTAATAGGTAGCCACACCCCAGGTCACTGATGATGGGGTACTGCCGGAATGTTGGGGTAGAAAAGTACAGTTTGCCTAGGAAAAGACTGGCAGAATGAAAACGGTTGGAGGATTGCACATAACATGACTCTGAAGTAAAATAAAATGAAATTCCTTTAGTGAAACAACATTGAGACTAAGGCTGAGATCAAGAGGAAATGCTACTGCCCCTCATCTCACCAAGGAGAAGCTGAAGCTTGGCTTGTTTTGTGTTTATAAATTAAGAAAGGCAGCAAGAGGACAGAACTGTGGCTGGCAGCGGGCAACAATATTAATCTGGCATTAGAAAAATTATAAAAGGAGTAGAGCAGGGACAGACAATATGCCAGGGTGTTCAAAAGTTGGGGGGATTGGTTTCAAACAGTGAAGGAAGATGTTGGTGGAGCCACTTTTCTAGGCTTGATTGCAATCAGTAGGTAGCTACTAGTTAAAAATCTCAGCTGGGAAGTCATTTGGGTGCAATCATTCTGAACATGCTGGCACTCTCTGTTCTTTAAAAAGACAGGCAGAATTAGCAGGAGCTCAAGGAAAATGCAGATTTTCCCTCCCAGACTCAACAAACTCAGCAACATGGCAGATAAGGTCTCCTGAGAAGGGAATTTAAGCAGAGGAGAGCAAAAAAATTGGCAGTTACTGAGACAGAGCATGTTAAAGCACAATGGCAACCTATCCTATTGTGATAGAAAGATAGGAAGCAGAACAAGAGACCATTATAGCTGTGTCAAGTGCTCTTTAGGGACCTGAAAATCAAAAAGAAATTACAGAAAAAGTGAAAACTTAACCACAAAGCTAAGGACCAGCATAAAAGAAAAGCATAAAAATCAGAAATGCTAAAGCACAAAATTAATTACAATTAGTAACGGGCATGAAGCCGCAAGTAAAAGTGCTAGGGTATCAGCAGAGGCAGAAAAGAAGAACATACAGGCTATTATTTAATGGAAAAAGGGGAAACAATGGCTTAACAGAGAAGGATGTAGTAGCCTAATCCATCTCTGCTTCAGACTTCATAACATACTTCAAAAATTAATTTGAACAAGGGGACAGAAATGCAAGACAGAAAGAAAAAATTCTTGAGATAAATGAGATGTGGTCAAATTATCAGTGCTTTCTGAAATCCATCCTCAAACATTGAAGGTACCAGCTGTAGAAATCTCTGATCTGTTCAGAAATCACCCCTGAAATTCATGATATGGGAGAGATCCCAGGACACACAGGAGGGGCAAATCCAATACCTTCATTTAACATATGGGAAAAGGAGAACATGAAAAAAATGTAGACTAGTCAGTCTCCCTGGAAAAACACTAGCACACACTATTACCTGATCAATATATAAAACCCCAAAGGAAAACCAGTTGATAAAAAACAGCTCAGCATAATGAATTTATCAAGTCAAAAATCATTTCAGTTGTTCATTTCAATGAAAAGGACATCAAATCAGTTGTTCATTCCAGAGAAAACTAATTTTCCTCTTTGACAAGGTAACTAGCTTTGTGGGTAAGGAAGAAGTAGTTGTAATATATGTTTTAGCAAAGCTGTCAATATTGTCCCACATGGCCATCAGCAAACCAAGGAAGTAGTCTGGCATGGCAGTATTTTAGCTTTTTGGGCCCTTCAGCATCACTGGCCATAAATTGCCTTGCAAACACAGTCTGGCCTTACCATCAAGCTTTTAATAGGAAAACATAAGGAAAAACGCTCCCTTGGATTGACTGCAAGCCATGTGCTATGGCTTTGGAGTTCATCAACAATTCACAGTTGATGGTGTGGGAGTTGCTGGCCTACATCAAATTGCTTGTCAGTGCAACTAGGTAGATTAAAAAAAAAACCACTAAACAAGAACAAAGTGTCAGTGATTAACTACCAGTCTGAGATTTTATCTGGATCCCAAAAGAATCTGTCCCAGTCCTGGATCTCTCCCAGTTTTTCATCAGTAATTTGAACAACAAAAGAGAATGTGCATTAGAAAACCTGCAGATCATTCCGATTTAAGACCACATTTCTAGAACAGGACCTGAATTCAAAATAATCTCAATAAATTGGAGAAATGGTCTGAAATCAACAATTCAATAAAGTCTTCAATAAATAATGAAACTAGGTAAAAAGAAAGCAAATGCTGAGACATCAGACAGGGAATAACCGATAAGTTAGAAGCATGTATTTCAGGACACCGTGAAATGCATGCTCGAGATGAATCTGTTTTCATTTTGGCAACCCTTACTCAGTGTCATCTGAAAAAATCATGATGAAATCTCTCTGTGTTAGCCCAACCCAGTGAGGGCTGGGCTGGTGCTTGGTGTCCAAGGCTGTGCACCAGACGTGAGGATCAAAGCAGACAAAAATGTAGAAGACAGCTGCAAGAAAGACAAAAGCTAGGCAGCATGGCACCAGCGGAGACGGTGAAGGACACAGCATTCTTTGACCTGCAAAATCAGAAAGGTATTTTTTAGAAAAAGTTGTTAGAAAAAGACGGAAATGGAAATTGACGTCTTTTTTTTCCCCTTTTGGATGTTTTCATGTTTAAAAACTAAATTAAAAATATACACATTTTTTTCATCATGTCTGGTTTAGAGCTTAATGGAGGGTTGGGTTCACTCCTCTATTATTTTCCCTTCTCGCTACTGAGGAAATAAATAGGATGATGAAATTGAAAAGAGCAGGTGGACAGGAGAAGGGAAAGTCAAAAAGCACTAGAAACTTGTTATCTTGTCAATTTTTAAAGATGGTAGTTAAACAATAAAAGATAATGTCAAAATAATGAATGTTATTTCCTCTTTATTAAATAAAAAAAATACAAAAGGAATAGGAATACTTCCTATTATCTTCCATGAAAGTATAACTGGATATTTTTCACCAACTCCAGATTTTTAGCCCTTCAGCTGCCTCAAGAGCTGAGATTATTCACCTCTGCCACCAAGGACAAGTGCACATATCACAGGTCCCTCTCCATAAGACTCTCTCAGCTTCCTCCCAACACACACTGAAATATTATCATCAGTACCAGAGTAGGGACTTTTTTCTGTCATTCTGTGTTGGTTTGGCCACCCTATTAGCAACAATATAGTTCCTCCTCAGAGCTAATACATCATCTTTGATCACCCTCCTAGTTTACATTTCTCATGTCTTTTATTCACATCTCACAACCCTCATTATTATACACATTTCCAAACTTTCATCTCCCAAAGGGCAGAAAGGGAATAACAGGGAAGTTGGAATTTAACAAGATTTGGCACTAAGCTTTGATTTATTGAATCAAAGGCTGGGGGAAGGCACACAGAGAAAGGAAAGGGCAGGAGAGGAGTAATGCACAACAATGATTTGCAAAGATCTCAGGTGCCTGCAAACCCTTGATTGTTAATGACCAGCCGCCTTCTGCAGTGCCGATGGTGAGGTGAAATCTCTCCCAGCCCCACAACCTCCCCTGGCACATGGAGTTGTGCAGGCAGCTGGGATGGACCCCAGCCAGCACCTCAAGGGCTGACACCCTCCCCATGTGCAGATGTGGGCACCCCCGGGAAGGGGCTCCCCAGGGCTCAGCAAGGCTGAGCTATTGCCCATCCCACCACAGCCTCTCTCTGTGGGGTGAGACCACAGGCACAGCCCATCTTGCTCCCCCTCTCATCCCACCTCTCTGCTCAGCTGTATGGGAAAACCTTCTGACCCTCCTGCCATGCCCCGCCTCTGCCTAACAAAGCAGCTCCACTGGTTAGAGAGAGCAAGGTCAGCCCAAGGGGAGGGAGCCCTTGTGCACCCCAAAACCAGCTGCATGCCTGCAGCGGCAAAACGGGGTTGCACTGGGGGGCTCAGGGAGGACTAGAGAGAGTAGCTGATCTCCACCTGTCTCCCACTGCCCAGCAAGGTTGCTGCTGGCCCTGAACAGCTGAAGATGGTGCTTTTCACACAGGTCCATCCTCCACAAGTGTGCCAGAAGGGCAGCAATGTTCAAGGTCCCGCACAAACCTCCCGCTCCTCTCCCGACAGGAGATGCTGCTTCCCCAAGAGCTTATCTCCCACATCGCTTGACTTCAGTCACCCCTTCCACAGATTAAGGATGCAAAAACTGAGCTGCATGCAGAAATACTGCCTGCTCCAGCTAAACAAACTACAAAACTGCCCAACAGTTGTCAGGACAGAGGGGCGGCTACCAGGAGCCCACTATGGGGTCACGGAGGGAGACCATGCTGTTGCTTCTTGTTGCACAGCTATCTGCCACATAAAAATAACAATGGCTCCATCTGCAAGAGCCCTCTAGCTACTGACAACTCCAGATACACAAATGCCTTGCAAAAGGCACACTTCCCAAATTACAAATCATTACCCATGACACCAGAGGTACAGGCAACCAGCCTGCATGGTCAAAGAAGGCAGAAGTCAGCATAAATTTATGAGAAGCTTTGAGATCTTCTCTGTAAATACAATAAACCATGTGCAAAACAGAAAGGATAGACTGAGCAGGGGAAGAGATGGCATTGCCGCTTCTTGTGTTGTCCCTGTTTACTGGATAAACAAAGGACTCCTGTAGATAAACAAAAGATTGTGAGTCTAACTTTTCCTACTGCCAGATTTGGAGATAAACACACAGATTAAAAGGGTTTCTTAGAATAAGATGGACTGTTCTGGCTTTTAGCACTGGAAATGACAGAGATTTGTGTCACTGGGGCTCTGGAGTACATTAATCCTTTATAAATGTTTTTTAAATAATACATGTGCCCTGAAAGAACACGAGGACTGCCTTATTTAACTGAGATCTAAATTTAAAGGCATATTTGTGGAAAGGCATAATTTATTCAACTGTTTCCAACAACTTCCAGTCCCTCAGGAGGCCTGCAGCACAAACATCCCCTTCCTGCCACCCCGTCCACTCACCAGCCCCAGCGCAGCCCACACTGCCCTGCCGCAGCAGAAGGGAAGGGAGCTGCATGGCCCTGAGCCACTGGAACAGTCTCCCTGTGGCCACTTCCAGGCCAGACCAGCGTCTGCAGCACAGGGAGCCCCAGCTGAGCCTGCCTGCCCAAGGGCTTGGTGCAGAGCCCAGCAGCCAGTGAAACAGCAAGCAGCAGCACGTGAGATCCATGCTTCCCCCAACAGAAAGCCAATACATGATGCAGTGTGTATTAAGACATCCCTGTGATTTTTGCCATGGCTTTTACATGCATGTGCTTTGGCTTCTGAACTTCTAAGCCTACAGATTTTGCTAACTCTGTGAAACATGCTTGGTTCAAGCACCTACACCATTTCCATGCTCAAGGCAAAGGTCACATTAAGTGTTTTGCTCTGTCAGGGACCTGTTGTCCTACCTTCAGAAGCAGAAATGTGTATGTCCAGAAGCTGAATTCTCCAGACAGACACCACCATCCCTCCTGGGCCCCAAGCAGGCACTGGGATGGTTTGTTGTAGTTGACTCCAAAACCAAAGTTTGGTCCTGACAGTACTGTGTTGCCCAGGTGAGTACGTTGATGCCTGACTTCATCTCTTCCAGAGTAGGTGTATGTACACCCAGAGCTGTGTCTGTACACTCCAGGCCTGATCTGCGACAACATATGCTCACCCTCACCGTGGTTGTGGGGTCCCTTACCAGTGTTCAAATGGGGATGAAGACTACCTGCAAACACCTTTAATCCTCTTGTGCCTTACAGATGCCCCAGACCAGCAAAGATTAAGATGTGGTACCTCTGGGAATTAATCTAGACGGAGACATAGCATGGATGGATCTTCCAGCCACCACTAAGCCACGCTGGTGATTCCCCTCAGTTCTAGCACAGCCAGCAGCAACACAACCAGGCAGCCTCTGAGCAAAGGGAGCATTTGAGGATGTCCAAGTGCTTGGGCTTTAATCTCACTGTACTGGAGGAAGTGCTGTCCCCATTTCATTCTCCAGAGATCAGAGCACTTAGCAGCCAGCCTCCTGCCCTGAGACGATGAGAGATGTGGAGCAGACCACCAGAGATGATGGGACCTGATGCTCTCCCTCTTACCCGAGGACCAATACAGGATCAGCCTGATCCAGGGCTTGCTGCTGGCACCAGGTGTGCCGGTTTATCTGTTCTGTGGCAACAGATTTGACAGCGTTTGTTATCAGGTGAACAACCTCATGCCCATCAAAAGCATCAAAAAAAAAAAAAAAAAAGAGATGGAAAAAGAGAAATTCCTGACATGGCCTAATTTGAGGTCTAACACCAAACAGGTCTGCAATAAATTGGAAATTTTCTTCACATAGCTGAGATCAATAAATGTAATTATTTGGACTTAAACCTCATGAATTCTGAAAAGCTTCTTGGATTACTTGGAGAATAAGTGATATTTTATACGATGTCAAAGCTGATCAGAATAACAACGCTCACAGCAAAGACCCCATCAGAGGGAATGAAACTTTACAGTATCTCACTGTGCTTTGCCTTTCTTAAAGGAACATTACCAGGGCAGCAATCACTTTAAAAGAATTGATGTCTCCTCTCTTGAGCTATTGAAGCAAGCTGGGCTTGTAAACCTCTCATGTTCCAGTCTCCATCTCTGATCTTAAACCTAACACATTCTTCAAATTTCATTTGTTTTCCTTGGTGACACCGGCTGTTGAGGCTGATGCTTTCTTCAAGATGGATGTTGAAGTTAGACAGGTCTGACTGTCAGAGATGGAGCCCAAATCCAAACCATATTTCCATGGAGCTGTGTTCTGGGACTTGAGAGAAAATAAGATTGGCATCCAAGTCACACTTGGTATTGAAAAATTAAAACGTGAGCAGCAAGATAAGTCAGGTGCAAAACCTGCCCCAGTTTGGTCTGTTTCCAGGAACTTTACGTACAAAAATGAATGAATCAGGGGTAATTCCACTACAGTCAAGGCACTGCTCAGGTGGAAAACTGGTATTAGAGGAGAATTTCTCAGACCCTAGGGTTGAGTCACTTTCACTTCCCATTAATCGTCCCTGGTTTTCTGGCACTGCACAACGTGGCTTCACTGAGCTCAGAGCAGTACAGGACAAAGTCTGAAACAAATTCTTTCCCAGCAGCAGCCTACCAGTCTAGAATTCTATGCATTTTAACCAAGGCTATGTGCTGGAGCTGAAATGCCATCCTTAGAGATCAGAGTATTTAGGCTGCACTTGCCTCAGTTGCAGTAAACAGAATTTTAACCAATTTAGATGGTGCATGACCTTGTCTAAACAGAAAAAACAGATCAGGCTCTCCTGTGAACCCTGAGGCTGAGCAGCCCCTTCCTTGCTGCCAAACCCCCTCTGCACCACTCCTGGGCTCTGGTACCCACAACCTGCCTGGATACAACCTCACAGTCACTGTTAGGGCTCTCGCATTGATTTATGTATCTTTTAGTTCAGCGTTTGGAACACTCAAGCAGAGACAGGCCCCAGACCCTGGCTTTCGTATTATCTGCAAGACAAGCTTCGTGCCACGCTATGTGCAGAGAAGGCTGTTGTTTTCCACTTAACTAAAACGTGAGGGGAAAGTGCATCCCAGTCTTTTGGCTACAGCCTGAAGAAACTGTCACTCCCGACATTTGAAAGTTGCATGTGCAGTGAAAGGGGCTGGTCCATGTATGCATAGAGCTGTAATTATCCTAGCAACACTTCCTGCTAGAAATACAGATTATTTTTGTTTTTCTCAACCTGGTTCAGAGCAATTCTCAAACTAAATAAGCAGCAAAGTCCAGAAAACAACTTTCTTAGCTGGCAGAACAGTAGTGTTGGCTTGATTAGCCCATCCCACCTGGCTGTAAGGACAGATCTGGTAGGCAAAGAGCAGGTCCCTGTGAGACAATGAAAAAGGATGAAAATGCCTGTAATTCCTCACACTTCAGGAAACAAGTCTTCAAATCAGGAATAAACTCGAAGGAGAAGTATACTAAGCAACGCCCAAAGACTGAGCCCACATCTCCTGGCAATGAGCCCTGTGAGGTGCCCCGGGTTCTCTGACACTCAGCTCCGGGACACCTGACCCTGTATTTAGTTCATCTCAAGTTTCTTATCTGAGAAATGGATCAGGGAATGCTTTACTGTGTTAACTGGAAGGTTCCTGTTGCCCTTGTCCCCGGGCACATGCACAGCACTGACGCTTTCAGCACCGGCAGGAGGGGACAGCGCCTCCATGACGAGACATCAGCACTGGAGATTTTAGGGGTGGAGAAAAAAAAAATACACCAAACAACAAAAACACACAGATTCAAAACAAATCTTAAAACTAGGTCAGGAAAAACCAGTTTGTAAGCAGATAACTCCATAAACCACTCTGTCAAAACCATGCTGTGCCTGGTGTCTCTGCTGGTTGCACTAATGGTTCTTACAAGTCATCAGCTTATCACCTACAATGGCATCTGTTAAGTCAAACAGCCTATAAGGCTCGGTTCTAAAAACCCTCAGGAATCAGGAAAATAAATAGGATAAAGCTAAATTAGTAGAGATTAAAAGGTTGTTGATTTTGTTAGGTTTTAAAACAGGAGCCCAAAAAAGCCACAGGTGACCAAACAAGGAATCTCCAACCTTCTGCATGGCACCAATCTTACCACACTCATCGTATGCCCTCCAGACATGGGCAGTGTTTCCTGCAATCAGAGAAATGGGAAAAATGATGCATGACCTGACTGCCCAAAGTGAACCTCAGTCTGTCCGCGGCAGTCCCAGAGAAGGTGCAGAGCAAGCGCCTGACTTCGCTAGCATGACTGAGACAGGAGTCAGGTCCAAGAGCTGACAAAACCAGTAATACCAACGTTCTGATAAAAAAAAAAAATGCCAGCTGCTACCTGCCCTTAGGGGTTATATGTTGTCAGATACAAGGATCTCCAGCTGTGTGAAAGGGATTGGCTTTCCAAAAACCTTGGAGATGATGGGACGGAAGAACAACAATCCTCTTCTTCAGCCACACAGTTCTTTGGTTTTGGGTTTCAGGGTGTTTCTTTCCCCCTGTTTTCATCCCCAAACAAGTAAATTGAGTTTTTCAGCAAATAATGACAGGGGACCGTTGGGGGATAGATGTCAGCAGCATCTCTGTGTGTGTCACGCTCCCATTTCTATTATTCTTCTCCTACATCTTCTGTTTCAACCTGTCTGCATTACAGACAGATATTACTTTCCGTTCTGCAGAAATCATTACATTTGTAATTGGAAACCTCAAGAAATTTTTGTTCCCTTATCCCTTCTCAAGAACAGCTGACAATAGAAACTTTGGTGTCAGATTGTCATTCAGATTATGGGAAAGGGGACATAGCTATGGAAACAACCTAGGGATTTTTCCCCTTCTCTCTTTTCTTTCAAGGACAATTAAGAGGTTGCATTAAAAGCCCTGAGTAACTGGGACCAGGGTGAGCAGAGAAACGGTAGGTAGAGATAGATGCTCTCATCAAATGCAATGCAATTAAAATTCCAGACAACTTTTATATGCAGCTGATTTTCTCTTCCAGTCCACTATGAGCTGATTCTGCTCCAGTTTTCAGCTCAGAAGGAAAAATATCCTTCCATAAAGGAAATCTCTCCTTCCTACCATGCTGAAAACACACTGATCATATCTGCTTCATCATGCCACCCCTCTCTGTGCTGTACCACATAGTATAAATTGAGATTTTTTTGCAATAACTGCCATTTTGCCCTGTGTCTGTGCAAAGCTTGGCCAAGGTGACCTTGGCCACAGACAGGGTCCCCTGGATGCTCTTGCTCTGCTAACAGCTGTATTTCATCACCCTGGGAAATTTCAGTGACCATTAGTAGTGATGGATATTTGATATTCCTTCTTTTACTGGTTCCACCACCTTGTGCTAAAAGTCTCTCAAACTGTGAGCAGAAAGACAGAGCAAGAGTGGAGCCTGGAGTGAATCCTAATGCAAAGGTTGGTCCAAGGGGAGGGATGGAAAAGCAATTTTCATTATTAAAAAAAAGGAAACTATGAGGTGCAACCAAAGGTATACAAAAGGTTTCCAGTCCTATGGGTAAAAAAAAAAAAATTAAAAAAATCTTGAACACTTTGCTATATGTAAACACCATCAAAAACTGAGGCAAAAGAGCATTCTGTCCAGCTGTGGTTGAAGAGCAGTGGAAATACTTAAAGACTTTTTTATTATATAGCTGAAACGTAGCATAAGGACTGCATTGAGAAAACAAGGAAAGCGTTATGTAATAATGGAGAATTTTCCAACAGGGAAAAAAAAAAAAAAAGAATCTCATCAAGAAACAAGAGAGTGGAAGTGAGACATCTCCCTTCATCACTAGCCAGCTTAGAAGTCTTCTGCGGTACCTTTTATATTGATAAGTTCTCATTAGAAGTTCGGCCTGCTTGAAAGATAATGAGCCCTGAGCTGGGCATTGTGTCCACTGTCTCTTCAAAGCAGTTGGAAGCCCAAGATGTAACCCATCACGCTGTATTTGTCACATGTTCACCGCAGCCTGACACACATGCTAAGCAGTTTCCAAACACTGAAGGATGGATCCAGATCTCAGGATCTCATACTCGGAAAACAACAGAGGTTAAGGGAAGAACAACAATTTGGAATTAAGGTTTAAGGCTCATTTTACACTCAGGCCAATTTCATCGCTTTGGCAATGCAAAGAGGACTTCACATAGTAAAAATGCAATTTATTCTTTTATGGCTTCTTCACATTTTCAAGAAAGCAAAAAGAACCTATTTATAACTAAAAGTCAATCTCCAATGCACAGATCTGTTCAGAGTAAACAACCCAGCAGAAATGTGTCTGTAAAAGGATGCTAAACGTGGAAAGGGGAATTCTACCACACATCCAATGTTACCACACACCTTTGGCTTTTTCTGCCTCCAAGTGTGCTCTGGGCAGACTTTCTAGCCATTTAGCTGGGATTTGCTGGCAAAGCCAAGACATGCCCTCTCAACCTGGCATCTGCACTGTATGTTATTCTCACTAGGATTGGCACAAAGAGAGCTCAAGCCCCAGGCAGGGGAATGATCTGCATTATGCATGCAACCTGCTGCAGGGTCCCTGTGGACAATAAACTCATTCTGAGGACAAACGCATCCTATGGTGAGCACACAGTACGATCTTTGCTTGTACATCCTGATATGAGCGGTCAGCTCTGGGCAGCACCAGGAGCTGGCCAGAGGCAGGCGTGCAGGGCCTCACCTCTGGCTGCTGGGAAGTCCACACAGAGCCTGGTCATTTTCCCATGGAAAACATTGGTCAGAGGAATGTTTTTCCCAATTACATACGCAGATCTGGTGATCAGGAGTCATTTTCCATGACTGACAACCCTGGGCACCACAGGGTCCCCTTTGCAGCACCCATCTCTCCATCCATCAGAGAACCAGGGACACAACTGCCATGTAGCCAAGCC
>NW_010265333.1:49276-55232 GCF_000690775.1 Eurypyga helias
AGATGGCACTTGCTGCATGGCTCAGCAAGCTGTGCAGAGCAAGGTTTATCACTGATTCATGAGACTGTCATGCTGCAGCCCAGATTGCCATCATCCAGTTTGTAAATCTGTGTAACCAAGCGTTATCTCAGAGCATTTTTCCAGCATATACTGCTGTACTAGAGGTGGTTGTCAGCAGAAGATCCTTGACGAGAAACAAAAGATTTTTACTGGGTTCTCCAATGTGGTGATTCATCTTTTTTTTTTTTTTCTGCATTTCATCTATTATTGTTATTATTTTGATAATTTGCTAAGTACTTGCAGCATATTTCTCTACTCACGAGACTGAATTACAGTCCCGATCTCTGAGAGGCCATATCTTAAGGAGACAGATTTTCTCACAAACTGCTGTGAGCTCATCATAATTTCTGGAATATTTACAGTATGTCTTCAAGGCCTACTACTTAGATCTACAACTTTCTTTTTATTTTTACAGACATTTCTTCTCCTTCTGTTTGCAATGAGGTAAAACAGATGTAGAAACCTAACAGGTCTTAAAAAACACCCAAACCCACACCACCTTTAGTGTTTTCTTATTAATCATATGATTTTCCAGCCAATATCATGAATTTTCAAGGACTACACAAGACTCATGAGAAAACTGGGTGAAAGCCAATAGTGGTAAAATTACACTCTTCAAGCACAGCAAAAAGAAATACCCCATGTTTTATACATCTGATCATGTTTCCTATACCATGCCATGTGCTACAGGAGGGTGTACAGGAGAAATGCTCTTTGATCTCTTCCAGACTATGCGCACAGTTCACGCATACACAGGGTAGTCTCAGGGCCTGGGCTTGGTGTGGCTCCTGCCCACCCTCTCCATCTGGCCACAGCATCTCAGGGCACGTGTGGTGCCTGTGCGCTGCAAAGCAAAAGACGATCCAAGCTTTGAGGCCAGGACTGTGCTCACTTGGAGATGTTTTTAGTCATTGCCTTCACAGCCTGTGCACCAAGCATTGGAGTTTCTGGTTCAGAGCCCTCTTTTAGACATAATGAATAGGGGCAATAATTCCCATGGACGTGGGCTGGGGCAGTGAGTGCTGGGACCTGCTATGCTAAAATGGCTGGAGCAGAGAAAGTAACTTGCAGCAAGGAGTAATGATGGATGTGAAAAGTCAAATAACAGTATTGCAGCTGCACCATTCATCACCTTTGAGAAGCTGAATCTCTTTCCAGTGCCTGGAGGCAGGTAAAGAGTTCAGAGAGAGCCACAGCACCCGATTCTGATGGCCAAACAGCACAGCACCTTTTGCTCTCCCAGCTGAGAGCGACACTATGAACGAGGCAGGAAAGAGACGAGACCTCTAGTTATTTATCGTGTTTAAATGAACTGGGCATATTGATTATTTTTCCCCTTTTCTTTCTGAAAACACAATTAAGTTGGTATAACAAACAGCTCCACTAATGGACTGTGTCAGTAACTGATATCCATCCTGAGCTGAAGTGAACTGCATCCTTCTCTGCTTGTTTCACCCTGGTATACCCTGCTCCAGCAGCAGTCCACCTACTGACTCATGAAATCCTTCCAGACCCACCACTCAGTGTTCTCCTCTCAAAGCAAGTGTCATCATTATTTTTCTGTGGGGCTGTGGTGTGTGCAATGAGCAGACAGTTCCTTCATCTGGCACTGGTTCCTTATCCCGTGTAAACACCGCAGGGCAGCCATCAGCAGCCAGAGGCCCAAGAGAGTGTTTCGTGTCCATTTGGAAGATTTCTTCTGGGGAAGCACAGGGAGGCAATAGTCTCCTCCTGCTACTTCTCCCACTTCCACACAGAAAACATGCCAGGAGTTGAAGACACCTCTCACAAAGGTAAATTGCAAAGAGGGTGACTGAGGATGTCCAAACACACAGCCAGTGCCCCAGCCGCTGGCTCTCTGTGACTCATCCCAGAAACCAGCCTCTGTTTCCTGAGTCCAGAAACCAGACTTGAGTGGAAAGATCTCGGCAAAGCTCCCGCAGGGAAGAGGGGGGCACTCTCCTTCCCTTCCTGCCGTTAGATCCTTCTGACACCACATCCCCAGGTTTCCATCACCAACGCATCACAGTGCCGTGACTTCAAGCCTGCGTTGGGAAGAAGGGCTGTTAGGCTCATGACAGACCATTACAGCCAGCGGGTCTGAGCGGTGCTCAAACAACAGCTTTGGCATGGGCTGGCTTTGCACAGGACGGAGGTCTTCTGCTGGTCCACCTTGTGAGTTTGGTGAAAACAGCCATGTCCATGGACTGAACCACAAACTGGTGGGGCTGCTTGCACGCCTGAAGTTCAGCACATGACTTGAAGCATCATTGAAGCACGGATTTGTGAGACACTGGGAGTGCCCCAGCTGCAGGCACCCCAACCCCACACTGTTTCAGGGGATGGAAGCACTTTCTGCAGAGAAATGAGCACCAGGGTGAGCTGGTAGGGCCAAGGACATGAGTCATCTCTCTGAAAGAAGTGCAGAGAGTGGCCTTGCATATAAATGACAGATGCACAACCCAGGACTTTCTGTCTCTGTCAGACAACCCTTGATAAGCAGTCGTCAGAAATACAGCAGCCACACAGTTGCTTACATTTGTCACCTCATTGACTCCAAAACAACAAATATAAAATATAAGACATCTTTCTCCAGCAGACAATGTCTTCCATATCACCTGCGGACCAGGTTCAGACCCTCTGAGTCCCCTGAAGGAAGGTATAAATCACACATACATATACACACGGGTACTTCCATGAGCACTGAACACGGTGAATTCAGCACTGGCCTGTAGGGGAAACTCCTGCACTGGGTATTAAACAGCTTGCCCCACCCCACTTCTGCCTATTTCTTTCTACTGCCTTCAGTAAGAACCATGAACATATACTCAGAGGTCAGCCTATAAGTTTCCAGCTTACCTGTCTAAAGAAGCAAAACCTTATTATTTTCAAACATGCAGACTATTCACGCAGCATTGCCTCCTCATCACACTAACAGCTCAGATACTAGCAGAGCTACTGGCGTGAATAAAACTATGCTTGTACTCAGTGACTTTGCCAGACTGGCCATTCAGTCTCTCTGCATGAACAAGGTACTGCCAGGGAAGATGCACCTGTTGGTAACACTGTGCTTTTCCATTTTTCTACCAAATTATGTCAGGAATAGGGCAGTTCTTACAGACTTTCACTTCCGCTCACAGTCTGGGAGAAGTCCTCCATGTACTGCCAGCTTGAATGAAATCAAACCTTTTCACTTTCATCATCATACAGAAGACAGTTTGAATTCCGTGACCATATATTTTAACCACATTGTTGCAAATATAATGAGATTAGATGAAGTGGAGAGATAGGACTTAAAATTCTCCTCAAAAAAAGATCCAAGGCTGTCCAAGTGTACCCCAAGACTTCCATTGCACTCGACACCCGTTCCCCACACCACCAGGACCCTGAAAGTCCCCAGTGGTGCTGTACCCTATGATGAGGCCTGCAAGTCCCATACCTGAGCCCACCATCTGCTGAAGGACCTGCTGAGGAAGGAGGGACAAGCAGTACTCTGGGGAAGAGGGGCATCAGCATGGGTGAAGGCCAGGAAGATGGTAGTGCCAGACAGGAATTCCTAGAAATTGTTCTGAAAGTCCAGCTTTTGGTTTGAGCAAATATTTATGTTGGTACCTAATCACAGCTGCCTTTCTCACTTGCTCCCTGGTAATGCCTTCATTCATATTCCTCGGTACTGTTCTGTGTTTGTGGTTAAGAGTCTCCACAGACTCGTCTGCACGTAGCACTGAAATGGGGTTACTTCATGCTCTGGCAGATAGATGGGATTGTACTGTTTATATTTACATTTTTTAAAAAGATATTGCTAATGCATTTCAGTAATGATAATAAAAAAAAAAGGTATTTCTAGCCATTACAGTAATGGCTTTGAGCTAATTGCTTGCATTTGCACTCAAATATGGCTCTCCTCTCTCTGACTCATTTCCATTTTTATGGAAATCAGCTTGCATGCTAGACTTTTAACTCACAGCTCTTGAGGACCAGCTGTTGCCCGACTTCCTCACTCAGGTAGGAACTTACTCCGCTGATTGCGGTAGGACCACTTACGGAGGAAGATGCTACTTAGCACAGTTAAAATTGCCAGAACTCAGCTTAAAGTACATAGGCTGTGCTGGGATACGCTGTGTGCTTTCAGTGCCTGAGGGATGCAGGCAGCCAGAGCCATCTCCCCTGGGAATTCGCTTTCCTGCAGCTCTGCCTATCACCCGAAATTTTTATCATGAATATAAATAGGGCAGCTCTTAGCAACTCTCTCATGCCATGGGCTGAACAAGCAGCTGCTACAGAAGGACTTCACAGCATGGTGGTCCCTGTCGTCTCAGCTCCTGGCTGATTGCTGGCACAAGATGCCTGGTGGCTAACTGATTTCCATGTTAACCAGCCATTGTTCTCCACAAGGGTCTGTGCTACTCTTAGCAAAAAAAGGGGGGACCAAGGTTGTTTTAAATTCCTTTGAACTTCCTGTTTGACAAGTTATTTGGACCCACATGGAAAGAAAAAGGAGCATGAAGTTGGAAACTTGCTTTGGCCAACCTACAGATCAGACAGCCTGTTCCACAGTGGATAAGCGGAAGCCAGTCTGACAGGATCCAGAGTGGCTGGCAGTCCTGCTCCAGTAACTACAGGATGACTTTTTTTTCTCTTGACCACCAAGGCAGGAAAAACATGTCGAGGACATGCATTTAGAGTCACCTTCAAGCATTTACTGATGAACACAGTGACTAACTCTGGTCAAGGACTGTTGCACTTTTCACAGGGGAACACAAAGCCGATCAGAAAGGGTCTGCTGCCTAAACATTGCAAAGCTGTCTCTGCTTGGAGCACACCCAAACTAGCTCAGAAAAATTAAGAACCACAAGCAGCAGACCCTGAATACACAGGAGGAGAACTCCAGCTCTGAAACACGTGTCAGACACTGACCTGCAGAGGAGGGGAAGTTTGCATGCTCTTGTTCCACATGTAATCTGGTGATACAGAATCTAAAGGCAGGAAGGAAGAGCTCCCTAAGAGAGATGCATGCTTTGCCCGTGTCTTTTCTTCTCACGGGTGATTGAGAGAATCACTGACACCTGCAGAGCACCTGTGTTGCATCTCTGCTCAGCCACTGTGAAGTCTTAGTAACTAGCATGGGGAGGTCACCTGTTCTTGAAATACCTGTTTGTGTTGCTGATCAAATTTGAGCTTGACTTCCCAGAGCTATATGGCTATACTCAGGTGCAACCCTAGCATGACTTTGGTCATGCTGGGTGAATTTCCCTTGGTGCCTCTACCAGAAGAGCAGTCTGTTATCATCTCCTCTCTCCAGTAGCTGAGCTGTTGGTACTTCCACCAGTATATTCCTTACATCCCACTTTGCACAGATCCATGTACTCAACATTCTCCTCACGTCTTTGCATGCTATTCACCGGTTCTTTCCCTCTTTTGATTCAATCAAGACTTAGGAAAAGCCTCCTAGTCTTTCTTCAGGCAAAGCATCTGCAGGTGTCCCCAGGAACTTTGTCCGAAGGTTGCTGTGTCCCCTTTAATGCTGGACATAAATTATGTGATTGTACCCTGAAAATTGAATGAAGTTACTTTATTACTGCATCCTACTGCATTGATGTGGCCTCTTTTTTCTCACTTGTGAACCAGCTGAGGGAAAAGTTAAATGAGAATCTTATAGATCTACGTTCCCAACACAGTTTGTTGCTCTATGTCCCTAAATCTATCTGTCAGCTTCTATCACACATCAGGGCCCTTACTGGAACAGCAGCTCCACCATTCTTAAATTAGCTTTCCTTGTTGGTGTTTAAATGAAAAGAGACATCTAATTTGTGAGTGAAAGCGTTTGTCATTTCTTAGGGGGATCCAGACACACAAAATACAATTAACATCTCTGAAGAACGTTGCACAGAGGTTC
>NW_010265333.1:55258-84090 GCF_000690775.1 Eurypyga helias
AAACAAATAAAATCAGTTGTTCTAATACCATAACTCGAGTGGCAAGTGTAATCTTCTTCTTTTATCTGAGGTCGGAATTGCTTTCCTGCAACAGCTTTCATTATGAAAATGCGGCACTTCTCAGCACAAGAATATTAAGACAACACATGCCCACAGGGGCCCAGATCATTTTAACGAGGAACAAACAATCCAGAATGCAGCTTTAAATAAAATCAGTTGTTCTAATACCATAACTCGAGTGGCAAGTGTAATCTTCTTCTTTTATCTGAGGTCGGAATTGCTTTCCTGCAACAGCTTTCATTATGAAAATGCGGCACTTCTCAGCACAAGAATATTAAGACAACACATGCCCACAGGGGCCCAGATCATTTTAACGAGGAACAAACAATCCAGAATGCAGCTTTTATGTTTTTTCTGCGCTAACACCTGCTTTGCAGCAAATGAACAACGGTAATGATAAGCACGACAACTCACACATATCTGCGCTGAGATGTGCGTCCCCGGCATCTTTTGCTTCCTACCAGCGAAAGAGGGGCCCGGTGGCCAGTGTTAGCTTTAGGACTGCCAAAGCCCTCGGCCACAGGCTGGGGACAAGGTCTGTGTTTTGTCGAGCTGTCAACCTTGTGGCACGGTCCTGAACTCTGCAGGAGACTGTAAAAGCAGCCAGGCTACTGAAGGTCCCCCAGTCTATCAAGTAGTTTATTGAGAGCTGGATGGATCTTTACCCCTATTTTACTACTGTGGCTCAGGACTCAGAAGACATTTGCTTAAAGTCACAGAGTGAACTAGTGACCCAGGCAGAGGAGAAACCAGAACATCTGATCCCTGCATTGTGGCAGCTCCCTCAGGTCACCTTCATATTCCCCTCCCCCCTGACCCCCCCAGCCCCACCTCAAGTTGGGAGTAGAAAGAGATGGACAAAGGAGGAAGCTTCAAACCAAGGTTTACGCTGTGGCATGTTTCCCAGTTTCCTGGGAAGACCCTGTGTTTTCTGCCACTGCCTCTGTCTCTCAGAGAGCAGCTGTCACGTGTTGTCCCAGTTCTGGCTGGTGAAGGCAGCAGGATGCCTAGCTGGAGCATCCAACCTGGAGCCAGTGCCACGCCTCCTGCAGAGAGATGTGGCACACTTCAGGGAGAGATAAGCTGCCGGATGGAAGTGACCCAAGGGCTGATCCAGGCTGAGCCATGCTGTCCTATGCAATAATTTAAGAATAGTGAAATATAACCTAGTGATTGAGATCCAAGTGATATGACAGCTAGTGAAAATATTATTAATAATAAATATAGAATCACAGAATCATTTAGGTTGGAAAAGACCTTCAAGATCATCAAGTCCAACCATTAACTGAGCACTGCCAAGTGCACCACTACACCATGTCCCTAAGCACCACAGCTACACGTCTCTTAAATACCTCCAGGGATCATCACACAGCCACCTCCCTGGGCAGCCCTTTCCAATGCCTGACAGCCCTTTCAGTGAAGACATTTTTCCTAATATACAATCTAAACCTTCCCTCATGCAACTTGAGGCCATTTCCTTGTGTCCTATCACTTGTTATCTGGGAGAAGAGACCAACACCCACTTCACTACAACCTCCAATGTCCTTAACTCAAACAGGGGTTTCCCAGGTAAAGACATCCTGACACTTACTGGAAAAACAAAAAGTATTTGCTTTGAGAATCATACAGCCTGCCTTCAGTTATTTGCCTTTGTAGTTTTTCCGAAGCTGTTCTGCACATCTTGTCCTTGGTTTGCTTCTATTCAGATTTTTTGTTACAGATTGGATGACGGAAGAGAGATTATGCTTATTGAATTTGCTAGCACTAAGCTGCAAGGGACTGCATGTACAATGGAGGGCAGGGTCAGGGTTCAGAATGACCTTAACAGGCTGTAGAAATGGTCTGGGGAAGGAACAGGTTAGAGAAGGGATATGCATGAGATTTCACACTGTTGAATTTTACAAAGCAGCACAAAAAAAAGATGGAAAGGCATGGGTCGGATAAGAGTTTTACAGAAAATCAGCAACAGACCCTATGGTACCTTAACCTTCAGCAAGAAGCACATAGGCTGCTCATTAGAAAATGCTTTTTAAAAAGTAAGGAAAGCAGCTTGGTTGGTCACATAGATTGCTGGAGTCTCCCACCTGTGGAGTCTCCCATATCTCAAGAGCTTCAAGGAGAGATCTGGACAAATGTCAGTCAGGAATGATCTCTATACCTGTGATCCTGGATTAGAAAAGGCAAAAGACTACAGGACCTTCTACACCTCTTCCAGATCTATATTTCTAGGGAGCAATGAGCTAGACCTGTTGCAGGATAACTCCATTGCTGTACGGGGGATTCCAGTCAATGCACGTGAGGAGGACTACCTAGTCCATCCAAGGCCTGGAGATGACCAGAGGCTTGAGATTTGGGACAGCCAAAGGTGCAATTAACCTGTAACCATGACAGAATCATTACTGTACAACAAGCCCAGTGAATTTGCCAGTAGCATCTGCAGAGAATCTAAGACTAACTTGACCCAACCATTATTTTTCCTCTAGTTTAGGACTGAATCACAGGTTCTGGTATGGCCAGTAAGATGACCGTCATCACTTGGGTTGTGACCTGCACAGGATTTGCAATGCTGTAAGGCCCGGACACTTGGAAAGAGTTCATTTTCAGAGGCTGCTCATGTAACTGAGCAGCCAGCCTGTGACCTATCTCTCCCTCTGCATGCCCAGTCCCTAGAGCTTGTAGGTCTCTTACAGATCTCCTACCTTCAACTCAGGTTATAAAGGGGCTCAGGCTTTTAAGCTCTGGAAGTTCCCCAGTTCAGTCCCTGGGGTGAGCCAGCATAACAGTCACATTGCTGCTGTGTTATTTTTGCTCTGTGGATGAAAAAAGGATTAAAGTCTTCAGAGTTGCCAATCCAGATTCTTTTGGTAGCAGTCTGCTCATTTATGCAAACAAAACCTGCAAAGCTGGAAGGAGACTGACACATAAGATTTAGAGCAGAGTTTGGAATAGTGATGCTGTGTTTTGCCAGATCTGTGTGCATCTCACAGGGAAACCAAGTGGAGACCTTTAAAAACTCGGAGGAGGGCAGTGAGGATGCCACAATTCACCCACATGAATTAAAAAGAAAAGGACAGGAAGACCCTCAGGGCCTAGAACTGACAAGATAAAGAAAGAATGTAAATAGCTTTGACTGAGAACAGGCTTTGAAAACATGTGAAATAATTATTTCTGTGCCTTTTGGTTACTTCTGTTTCCCTTGGGGACTCCACTGTAGTTGGTGGGACAGCATCAGAAGTGACAGAGGACAAAGAGCACTGTTTTTCTGTTGACAGGACTCTGTTTTTCCTCCCTCATTTTCCTTGGAACGAAATTGTGACACTTTCATTCTCCACAGCCCGCTCCATTTCTCCTTTCTCAGAAGCAGATTTCAAGGTTATATGAAATAAATAATGGAACCCAATTCAGATGCACGAACTACAGATGTCAGCTCTGCCTCCCCCCTTCTCCCTCTCTCTTGCCTTCATTGAGGTGAGTAGTTCATCACTCCTTGTGGAAAGAGACAGAAACATTTCATCACAAGACAAAGGATGTCTTTTTACTTAGTCTTCAAAGATTTATTGCTCAAAAATGAAGATCTGTTTCAGGATTGCACACTGAACATCTACATGCAAAAGAGAGAATTTCCAGGGCAATTAGGGATTTCTCAGAAGGGTCCTGAAAGAGAAACTTTTTTAAAAGACGTTCTTTTGTATGAGTTTTGTTAAGCCTGCCAAAAATTACTCGCTTTGCCTTATTGATCATAAGATAGGATACACCAGAAAGCATGACGCAGCTTAAATGGAGAGTGGTATTTTGTAAAAGCAACCGACCTCGTGCCAGCACCCATCTGCATTCTCACTCTGCTCACATTTTTTTGCCTCCTGTTTACCAGGGGCTGGAGCCCGCCCAGAGAACCAGCCTGCACACACAGGCAGCCACCAGCAGAAAAATATGATTGAAAGCAAACAATTACTAGTGGCTAGTACGCTTTAACTTCCTCTGTGTGGGCTAACTCAGCCCTGACAGAGAATGGTGAGAGTAACAGCCCTGGCTTCTGAAAGCCTCTCTGCAGCAAGACCAGGGAGCAGCAGGAGTTGTTCTATATTCACAGGTTGTCCCAGTGCCATTCTGTGGGGAGATGGACCTTCAGCTTCGATTCAGACTTCTCATGTTCCTCCAAGGGTACAGCAAGGGAGCCAATTAGCACTAACGATGGCAGAGGTGAGTTAGTGATGTGGACACTTGTGTATAAGAAAATGACGGGTGCTGTCAGAGCAGTGGAATAAAAAATCATTCCTGGAGCAGCCCAGTCATGCCAGTTAGCTAGAGGCATCAGGTGTCCGGAGAGATGAACTGTAGATCCTGACCTAAATTTAGCCTGATGAGCTTTTTTTTTTTCCCCTTAGTTTTGCTCATTAACTCCACAATTACTCTCCTCATTATCTGCCAAAGCAGCAAGGTATACACATAATTCAAAGCACATTGTTGTGGACTGACCCTGGCTGGAGGCCAGGAGCCCTCCAAAGCCACTCTATCGCTGCCCTCCTCAGCTGGGCAGGGGGGAGAGAACAGAACAAAAGGCTCGTGAGTCGAGACAAGGGCAGGGAGGGATCGCTCACCAGTTACCGTCATGGGCAAAACTGAATCAGCTTGAGGAAATCAATTTAATTTATTGCCAATCAAATCAGACCATAAGAGAACTAAAATCAAATCTTAAAACACATTCCCCCACCCCTCCCTTCTTCCAATCTCAGCTCAGCTTTGCTCCCCATTTCTCTACTTCCTCCTCACCAGCAGCGCACGGAGACAGGGAATGGGGGCTGTGGTCAGTTCATCACACGTTGGCTCTGCTGTTCCTTCCTCCTCAGGGGGAGGATCCTCACACTCTGCCCCTGCTCCAGCGTGGGGTCCCTCCCGTATGGGACAGTTCTCCACCAACTTCTTCAATGTGAATCCTTCCCACAGGCTGCAGTGCATCACGAACTGCTCCGGCGTGGATCACTTCCATGAGGTGCTGTCCTTCAGAGGCAGCCTGCTCCAGCCTGGGTCTCCCACGGGATCACAGCCTCCTTTGGGTGAAGCCGCCTGCTCCAGCAAGGGGTCCTCCATAGGCTGCCAGGGAATCTCTGCTCCGATGCCTGAAGCACCTCCACCCCCTCCCTCTCCGCTGACCTTCGTGACTGCTGAGTTCTCTCTTACATCTTGCTCTTTCTCCTACTGCAATTTCTTTTCCCAGTTCCACCCGCCCCCCACCCCCAACTCTTAAACACATTATCCCAGAGATGCTACCACCATCGCTGATGGGCTTGGCCTTGGCCAGCAGTGCGTCCATCCTGGAGCCGGCTGGCATTGGCTCTGTTGGATATAGGGGAAGCTTCTACCAGCATTTGGATGTGTCTGGTACAACAGACACATCCAAACCCTGTTGTTCATGTACTTAAAATTACAAATGCTTATCTGAATTGCGAGGTGAAAGACTGGGAGCATTATATGGTTATCTCAAGCACCCTAAACTCTTCTGTCAGCCAAGATGCTGACAGAAGTAGTATGGGAACCACTCACAATCCTTTGGGAACTGTAAATGATACGATGGTAACTGCATAGCCACATCTGTTCTGTACATCTCTGCATAGACAAACACATATACACACACTAACTACATCAGTATTTCCCAAAAACATGCCTACACAGATTACCCTCTCCCTCTTGTTGGCCTTTCCTAGGCCACTTTGAATCACTGCAATCTCACGGATGCAGCAGGATTCTGGGCAAGACTTGTAATTTTTAACTTTTGCAATTCCTAGAAGAATTTGTCTCATCTTTCTCTTTTCTCTGTCTTTCCTTTCACTTTTAGATCCTTCACCGCTGCACAAATTTTCAGCAGATGCTCCAAGAGCTCACGCTTTCCCTCTGGGTGAGGCTGCTCACAGGTTTTCTGCACAGACTGTCACTGCCTCTTCCATCTGCCTTTCCAAAAAGAAACCTCAGTTCTTTCA
Organism: Eurypyga helias; assembly: GCF_000690775.1. Taxonomy (NCBI): domain Eukaryota; kingdom Metazoa; phylum Chordata; class Aves; order Eurypygiformes; family Eurypygidae; genus Eurypyga; species Eurypyga helias. The sequence continues at coordinate 61,294 of NW_010265333.1, forward strand.
CACGGTCCCACACTGGCTCTCACACGTACATGTCTACTTGCAGCATGACTCCGCAAAATTACCTCAGCCTCATTAAGGCACATTAGAAACACACACGAACAGCACCGGAGCCTGCGTTCGCAGGTTCTGAAGGCTCTGGAAGATGCTGGAGTCATGAAGAATTTATGAAATACAGAGTCCATGCAAAAGGATCTGTGCCAGGCCAAAAAGCAACGTCCTTTCTGGCCAGCAATTGCAAGACCAGGCATCTTCAATTCCCACTTGCTTCATGCGTTCTCAGTAGGACCGAGCCATTATTTAGCACCTTTTCAAGGTGTGATTCTGTCTAATTAGATGCCTTGTAACATAGGCATCTTATAGGATATCTTATCAGATGGTCTGTAAGGAGAAGTACGTTCATTCATTATGGAAGTACATTTTGCACCCAACCCGAGAAGAACACAGCTTATCAAAACTGAGCACGCAAACCGAATTGCATGACACAGAGAGAAGAGGAACAGAAATCACTGCTGAGAGCTGTAGAGCTGCCCCTGACCTGTTGCACAAAGCTCGTTTTTTAAAGACTGGAAATGAGTGCAGGAAGGTCCCTGAGCTTTGGGCTAGAGGATCTGAATACATGAAGGAGAGTGTGTTTCTGTTCATTTAATTTCTCTGCTATCTTTGAAGTTCTTGTGGAAGACTGGAATATACTGAGATACAACTGGTTTTCTTGCTCTTTCCCACAGAAACATCTATTCAGTAGAGAAACAATTTTATTTTATCCCACCTGCCTGTTTAAAAATACACTGTATTATAGGGCATCTGTAGTTAATAGGGCTGTGACATCTCAGACATAGCAGACAAATGTAATTCAGGTACCACAATATAAATGCAACTACTTTGCTTTCAATGTGACCATCAAGGAAGCTGAGAAGTGGAGATGTGCCTTTGTTTCTTTCGAGGATATGAGGAAGTCTTAGAAGGGTTTTAGATACTAAAGCTTTTTTGATTAGAATTGTTTCATGTCATTTTCTTTAGGCATTAAGAGTTAGCAGCAATTGGCTTCCTTGCTTCTTTTCTATATTAGAGAAATCCAGGACTGCTGTCCTGAACAGAAGAGTTTATATCGACTCGAATAATAGCAAAATTATGGTATTACAAGAGTCAAGAGAATGACAATGGGGGATGATGAGGAGTGTTAAACTGGTCTGGTTACATTCATTTAAGTCCATTCACTACTGGGCATTGCAGATGAAAAAGAATGGTTTTGCTAAACATTCAGCATCCCTGACTTCAAAGGAGCTGCAGCAGCAGCAGACGCGTCTTGTTTACCAAGCACACTACATTTCCTCCAGCAAAATCAGGAACACACAAAACCAATGTTGTGGCTGCTCCATGCTTGGAAAATGTAATGGGGGAAAAAAAAAAAAAGCCTGTTTTTCTTATTTGTTTGTTTGTGGAAATATTGGCAAACACTATCATTTTTCCAGCTTTTCCCAAAATACTCTGAAATTGATACCCAGAGAGGGTAAGCTTCTGCAATTCACAAATCTCTCATGGGGTTACCTTTTAACAAAGGCTGGGTCTGGCAAAGCAGGGCAACGCAGACCCCAGAGCATGTTCCATGCCCAGGCCAGGCCGTCGCAGCAACCGCCAGGCCTGATCTTCTCCTCCCTTGCAAGTCCTGCCTCACCCCCTCCTTCACCCTGAAGGCATCAGGGATGGAGGAGCTTTATGCCAGAGCTGGAATCCCACGTGCCTTCCATGCTGGACCACTAGTTTGCCCGGCAGCTACAAGACGGAGCAGCTGAGAAGAGCCATCAGCATGTACATTAGAGACAAGAGGTTCATTTCTCACCAACCTCCACAGCTTCTCAGAGGAACATAAAAGTTATTAACCTGCATTCTGCACTAGTAACAGCCCAGATTACCTCAGCACATGACCTGAAAATCCATAGTTTCCCCACAATCCACTATCCCGCCTCTCCCTTTATCTCACTTGGATGAACTCCATGCGCAAAGGGGACAGTTTAGCCCAGGAGACTCTATAACACTTTTAACGAAAGGATAGAGGGTCACGTCCCCAAAGTCTCATCACAACCAAACTTGGCTGTTTTAGAGAGCATCTTTCCTTCAAAGAACATCCAACTTCCAACTTCCTTTCCTCCACCAAAAAAAAGAAGAAAACTGGCTAAAACTAAGATAAACAATCCTATCAGATTTGGTTTTCACTTGGAGAAAAAAGTTGCTTCCTAAGTCTACCTTGCAATTCAAGACGGGCAGCAACAGGGCGCCATGAGACGCCGAGCAGCGAGTGTGCAGCAATGCCGGCAGGAGCCCAAGGGGAACGAGCACTGTGGGTCAAGGGAGGGAGGGGGCAGCTTGGGATCAGAGGAGGCAGCCTGGATTGGAGGGAAAAGTACCAAGAGTGGGTGCCAGGGCCCTGGCAGACCCCAGAAGCAAAGAAGACCCCTCGCAACACCCAAGCTCACTGCCAGGGTCCCACTGCCTACTGCGGTGACACCCCCCGGCGCAAGGGCACATGCAGCCCAGGCGCAAAATGATGCAGCCACGGCTCTGAGCTGGTGCCCGAGGGGAAGCCTTGCCCAGGAGCAGGGGATGTTTCTGGCCTGCTGAGCCCAGACAGACCCACGGGCTCCACCAACTGCAGAGCATCAGTGCAAAAAGAGGCAACCCCTCTGCGACAGACCCCCGGCCCCACTCTCCCGGCTGCAAGGGTGCTGGGCACCGAGCCCACCCCAAAGCAGATTTCATCGAAACTCATAATGAGGTCGCCTTCTTTCACGCGAGCATTTCCATAGCAACCAAGAGGCGATTCTAATCTCCAATACAGACGATGCAATGAAAATGACATGGTTTGGGGTTTGGGGCTTTTTTGGGGGATGGGAGAGGTGGTGGTTGCAGCTGCAAGCAGCCCTCCCTGGGCTGCAGCTTCCCCCCGGCCAGCAGCCCCCAGCAGCAGCGTGCGGCCAGCTCCACCCCGCAGCCAAGGCCACCCCCCACCCCACGGCCCCTCAGCAGCAGGGCAGGGGGCAATAGCCACTCAGGGCCAGAGGAGAGGAGGGAAGAGGGTCGCCCCGCTGAGATCCTCCCAGTCAAGCCTCTGGCAGCCGCCGCAGCACTGGTTGCTGGAGCAGGGGGAAGAACAGCTGGGATGCAAGTGGGCTCGTGTTTTAATCTAGCAGGGTGCCATCCAAAGGGTTGGTTGCTGTCCTCCTCCTCCTCCAGGCCCTGCCAGGGAAGTGGAAAGCACACCCCCAGACTCACGCGTGGACTGGGGAATCAATCCAGTTGTATAACTTCTGAGGACAGCAGTCGTGCGGACAGACCGCTCTCGGGTATAGGGGTGACAGGAAGCACGATGATTCTTACTCCCCCTCTCCTGGCAAGGAGCACAGGCCGACAGGCTAATGCGTGATCCACTATTTGCAATTGCTTAGCAGGGCTATCAAGCATCAAACACCCTCAGCTCCGCTATGACAGGCAGAGCAGAGGGGAAAACACAGCGCTTCATTCACTGCAGTCCCCGAGAAAAAAGCAGTGTGTAGAACAAGTAGGCCAGCACGTAAGGGAACAAAGCACGAGGCTTGGAGCGGGGCTCCTAGCTAGACGGGTGACTTAAGAAGTACATTTAAGTGGTCGCTTCAGAAACTGCAACCTGTGTATGCAGAATGAATACCAATACCAGCACCATGGTACTAACATCACTTCTGGGGCTCACCGGCACACGTGAAAGACTTCCATTTTCTCCGGCCACATCCTGGAATAACACCTCATCTCCCTCGTTGTGACATTAACACTGGTACGATCTCAGCACCTTATTCAGGCCTGCAAAAGGTCTGATCCAGATTCCACATAAAGGTAGACAGAACTGCAAGATCGGGCGTTGCGTGCAGAGCACCGCAAACTCTTCAAAACAAGCAAAACAATCCACACAGCACCTTTAGTAGTGATATTTCTAAATTCTTTTTTTTTTTTAGTTTATTTTCTCAGAAAGTACAAAGAAACTCTCTCCAGGAGAGCAAGGGGAAAAAAGCTAACCCTGAAATATTTCCAAGCAATTTTGTTCCATATAAACACAAGCAAAGTTACATATTTCATTCACATGCATGTACAAAAACATTTTAAGTAAAACATCCTTCACACCTAACACGTGCATTAGCCTCAGAATTGAGCACATAATCAGATTGGCCTCACCTACCCTACCTAATCTTATTTTCCCGTTTCCTTTTTAAAATGTAAATTCCTATGCAGGAAACAGCTCTTTCTGCACAGCACTATGCATATTAAAATTATTATGGATGGTCTTGAAATTAAATCGCTAGGTAGCACAGTCTGACATACAGCTGTACACTAAGGCTGTTACACTGCTGTTTATACAGTGAACTTTGCTGGATACCAGGCAGAACTCTTCAAAAGGAATAAAAAGGTATTGCTAGAGGGAAAAAGGAGTATGATACACGGCGCACTCTCAACTACAATCCTGTATGATTCCCATGCAAAACACTTCAAAAGCCAAGTAATTCACAGCTCTCGCTCCCCAAATTGATATCAAAGTTCCCATTGGTTTCAATCACAGCAAAGTAAATCACTGAAGTCATCAATGCTACCAGATATGGATCTGGTCAATATTCAATATTGCAATTTGCCACCCACCCACCTTTGGAAAGGGGAGGGACAAAGACGAAAGAACCATCCAAACTGAAGCAGGTGGGTCAGCAGAGCGCTTCACCAGCAAGGAACGACAGACGCGAGAGCTGAGCTTCATTCCAACCCACTGCGTCGTCTGGCTGTGGCTTGAAAGTTGGGGATTACATGGCCAATGACCTCCGCGCTAGTTGCCCAGGGCTGCATTAACATCCAGCCAAATTTTATTTGATTCATCAAAAATAGTATATTGTCTGTATCTGACTTTGTGAGCTCGATTTGAAATGTCACTATTTCATGCATGGGTACATCACTCTAAATCAAAGGACGTTAAACGCTCAGAGGGGAAGGTCTTGCCCAGAAGGCAAAAATTCCACGTGTGTTACAGGGAACGCCAGGCACACCAATGCCAGAAGCAACACTTAGCACAATGGGGGGAACGGGAGGCGTTCTACCCTGCCATAATTGTTCAATGTACAAGTGATGCCGATGCATTTCTCACCTCTGCATAAACATGCATCCTGAAGAGAATCAGGAACACCTCTCCCTTACACTGCAACGGCACAGCTGGATCAATGGAGGGTGAATTTCCACTGTATTTAAATACACCTAAAGTGCTCGGGCTTGGCTTGGTGCAGGGCGCGTGTTAGGGGGCGAAAGGTGTGTGGCGAAGGGATGCGAAATACCAACACACAACTGCAAGTAACAGAACATATGTACATGAGCAATACAAAGAAAGCACTTCAGATTGATGCTTAGGAGGTTTACTCAAAGCCCTGGAGAACAGCATATTTTTGTTTTTAGCCCACCTGAAATCCTGCAAGTGAGCACGTGATGCCAGCAGCGGCCACTCTGTCCTCTAGCTCCTGACAATATTCCAAGGGACTTTAGGTAGCCCAGCATCAAGAGTACTTTACTACAACTTTGGCAAAGCACCTATGGAGAAAGGCCCAGTGACAGGTCTTCTCACGCAGGGTCGCAGGCACAAGGGCCAAATCCAGCCGAGTCTTGAGGTCTCAGTCTAGCACATTCCGTGTGTTGTGGAGAACAGTGGATCTGCTGGTTCAGGTAAGATGGGCACTCTGCTTGTAGCCCAGTACTCCTGTTTCAACAGCAAGATCTACAAAATGTGTAGAACAGAAGAACCCCAGCCCAGCAGGAGGAAGTCTCCTCTGATTCTCAGACAGAAAGGGATAAAGTCATGTCCCTCAACTCCAGCACTGATGGTGTGGATGTCTTCAGCAGAGGTAGTCAAGCTGAACTCACTTTATGGGCACTCAATGAAAAGAGACATTTCTAAAAACGCCATTCATCTGACATGCTTTATACTTCAAGGCCAGATGGACAGTGACGTAAGAATGACTAATTCTCTTCAGCTGCAAATGGGGCCCAGAGGAACAAATTTGGCTGCAGACATCTACAGCTGAGTAAGAAGATACCACCCCAAATGCTTTTCTTGTACCTGGGTGGTTGAACAGCACAAACTGGGCTGTATTTCTTCATGATAAGCAGTTTTGCTTAAAACCATTATCATACAGGCCAGTAATATTTCAGGATCCATCTAAGCACTCTCCAGCCAGCAACAGTCCTACCCAAATGGAAGAAAAGCTCACAACACTCAGAAAATTCCCTGAAGGATCACAGTGCCTTTTATAATAGTAACTAAATCTCAAACGCATTTCTAAGAGGCGCATACTGCTATCTCTTTTTTACAGCTGAAAAAGCAGGGATATTGCAGCATGCCTAATGGTGACTCAGAGGGAATCAAAGATTTCCTGATACACTGGTCCACTGTTCTACTACTGACTAGGTTTCAGATAGCTAGAATTTACCCCCAGGAGAAACCTTTAAAACTGTGATGGACAATTTTAGCTCCAATGTCCATAAAAGCCTGTGGTCACACATTCTTATTAGACATTGAGGAATTTTATGTTTGGCTTCCACTTCTATAAAGTGGAAAAGAAATACAGTTAGGAAAAAAAAAGAATTAAAGCTGGGCATGTTATACAGAACCAAAAATACTACGCCTGGAGCTCATTCTTTCAAAAGATAAACTTGCAATTGTAAGGACAAATGGGAGGTTTAGTAAATCTCCCTCAAACATCCCAATGGGTTACAGGTACAAAGCCAGTTTAAGTGGCTGTTCATTCTTGATTCATGTTCATTCCAGCTTTTTTGAGAGAGACACTCACTGAATCAAGTTAAAGACTGAGTTGATCAACTGAGGATTGTGCAGAACAAAAAAAAAAAAAAAACACGCCATCAGTCAGCTAAGCCATAAAAGCAAGCAGCAAAATAGATTCTGCTTCAGACTAAGTTGTCAAGATAACAACTTTGAATAGGAAACCTCAGTCAGCCTGAAGTTGCTGCACTCAATCCAACGAAAGCAAAGGAAAAGTTTGCATTGCCAGTTCTGGCTCTCACCAATAGTAAAATCTGCTTCATTCTCTCCAGAAAACCACACCAACTTCCCTGACCAAATGATCAGGAAACCAACTAGAGGAGAAGCTGTGCTGGACTTGTTACTAACCAAGACGAATTGGTGGAGAATGTGAATTTCTTGGCTGCAGTACAGATGGAACTGTGGCATTTAAAATCATGGGAAACATGTACCAGACAGAGCCTTGGACCTTTAGGACAACATACTATGATTTATTGCCTGCCCCGGCCTCCTGAGAGCCCAAGAGTGTCACCTTATTTTCAAAAACAGCTTTCTCAAAGTAGAGCAGTCTTTTCTGATGAGCAGAAAGTAAAGCAGGCAGTCGGCACAGATGATCAAGGAACTCTGGACTCTCACAACACACAGAAAAAAAGCACACGGAGGTGGAAGTGAGGACAGGCTGACCCGCAGGAATACAGAGACACAGCCCAAGCATGCAGGGATGAGGGAAGCCAAAGCTCAGCTGGAGTTGAAACTGGTAAGAAATGTGAAGGGCTTTTTTAAGTACACTGGAAGCAAAAGAAAGGTCAAAAAAACCACGGGTTTACTGTTCAACAGTGCAGGCAACCTGGTGACAAAGGATGCACTTTGTATTTTGAGGCTGATGTTCTCAACACCTCTTTTGCTTGTTTTCACTGGTAAGGTCTGCCAGGTCCCTAGGCCTACTAGCAGAGTGTTACCTACCACAAAGGAAGATCAAGTTAGCAAGAACGTAAGCCCATTGTACATTCCTCAGCCCATGGTACCAGACAGGATGCATCTGAAGGCACTGCAGGAGCTGGCTGATGGCACCGCGAGGTCACTCTACAGCATCTTTGCAAGGCCAGCAGCAGCGACAGCTCCCCAACCAGTGAAACACCCTGACTTAAGACTGTCTTGTTGCCCACAACAGTTAGCAAGAATGTAGCCAGCTCACCAAGGGGAATTATTATTTCTCTCAATTCAGCGCTTGTGAGATCTTTTCTGGAGGACTGCATCCACTGTTGTGCTCCCCCTTACAAGGGCATGGCAGTAATTTCAGGGGAAGGCCACAAAGCTGGTTAGGGTGCTGGAAAACAGGATGTACAAGGAGAGGCTCAGGGAGCTTAGCTCCTTCAGACTTAAGAAGATAAAAGGCTAAAGAGAAATCTCATTGTGTACAACCACTTAGTAGGCAGATAAGAACTCTTCTTGGAGATGAACAATGACAAAACAGAGGCAATGAACACAATTTGGAACATGGGAAATTCCACCTGGATGCAAGAATATATTTTTAGCAAACCTCTTCACAATACTTTCCACTGGTGAATTCCTCATTAATCTGCCAAAGCAAGCCATGACACCATCAAATGCATAGGGTGATCTTCCATCTCATGGGTCAAGCTGGAGTACAAGAAGCCAGCAGAGAGAGGAGCCAAAGTACACTACACATCAAATGTCTCATAATAATTTTATGCAAGGTCCCATGTACACCAGGGCCAGCCCTGTTTTGAATCATAGCCATCATAGTGCTCTCTCAGTTATTTTCAAGTCTATGACATACCATCAGGATTAAATAAAAAAGACTCTTCACATCTTCTTCATCTTTTTCTTGCAGCGCTGGTTGAAGACAGGCGAGGATCCCATCAGACTGTCAGCAGAATGAGAACCGTAGCTGCTCTCAGAGCCATTGGGGCTCTGTGGCATCCCAGCTTCGCTCATGCCTGACATTGGTTCCTCAAAGACATCACTGCCTAGGACCCCATGGCCATGTACATTAGTCTCCTCATTTTCCTGTGGCTCCATTTTTACCTGTGCCAAATTCCAGAGCGGAGAAGCATTCACCTCAGCCCCTAGAGAAAGAAAAAGCACACGGTAGTAACTGAGTAAAAAGACAAATTACAAATGGCATGTAGATGCAAGGGACATTAGCATTGGTAAAGAAGGAGTAAAAGCAAAGCTACAGGTGAACTAGGCTGGGAGCGAAAACAAACCAAAAACACACCAACCAGTGTGAAGCAGTAAAAAAACATCTGTTGGCTTTTTATTTTTTTTATTAGTCCAGTAATTACCACTCTAAAACACATGATGCCATCCTTTCACAGCAATCCTCCACATGGTTTTCTCCATGAGAAACAACTTCAAGAGTCCACATCACTCTCCAGAAGGACCATCTCAGCAGCGCTGAGTACACCAACAGCACAGGGACGAGACCCTACAGAAGCAGGACTCAGAGGCAGTCCAGAAGCCACTCACGATGATGAGGTCCTTGCAACATCAGCAAACTCCTTTAAGCTGTCGGCCATACAGGTAGTTCTACAGGGGAGGTGAAGCGAGAGCAGAGGACTGGGCAGATGAACAGTGTCATAGACCACTTCCAGCACTGAAATGCAGGGACATCTGAGCTTTAGTCAGCCATCCAGCTGCCTGCCTTTCCGTACTCAACACTTGCAGGCCTCATCCGATCCTTCAGCAGAATGGAAAGAAACCCTCCTAGCTCAACCTCACAGGCACCCTGCTGGGAAATAGCTCCTCCCTGGCCTTTTCTTTTTAAAAAAAAATTTTGGACTAGTGTGCAATCTGAACAGATTGAGGATTTTCTGTACAAGACTACCAAACCGTATTTCTTGATAACAGCAAATGTTTTTCTCCCCAAGAGCAGTAATTATAGATTACATTATTTCTGCTTATTTACAGTTTTAAGAGACAAACATCCTATTAAAAATATACTAATTGGGCCCCTTGCTGAGATGGGCATAACAGCCCAGAACTGAAGAGAGCCTGAATTTTTTTTAAATCTGGTCCCACTTGTGTGGGGTTAAATTCACATGGAAAATAAAAACAAAACTAAAACCAACTAGGAAACCAGTTTTAGTAAGTTTTCCAAACTTTGTGTCTCAAGGAGCTTGGCTACAGTTTGAAAGCACAACCAACCCTGTTGTACTGAGCCAAACCTACTGCTATTCCCTATTACCAATATTAGAATAACAACAGTCCGTTATTACCAGCAATTATACGGACAGCAAATCTTCCATCACATGTTTGCACTATGAATTCTCCCTTACGGAGGAGCCTGGAATCTTTTCCAGAGCAGCTGAGCCCAAAGCAGGGTTTAGGAGACCTTTGTGGTAACACAGCTTACATTAGCTCAGCAATTAGGCGCCAAGCCAGAATGAAAGTGTTTGCTGGTGTCCGGTTGCCTTAATGAAAAGTCCTTTTAATGTTAATTACATAAATGCATTCCTCTCAACAACAACGGACAGGTCATTACAACGAACACTATCGGTTCCACAGAGTTGCAGCTCCAGTCTACACAATAACCAAAGATGCTCACTAAACTTACTGTGCCTTTCTTTCATCAGTTGCCCTTCACTGCTCAGCCCTATTCCTCTCAGCTCTATCACCTGTCACCCAGTGTCACTAATGACTAAAAGTACTTAAGCATCGACACAGGACTTTCATCTTCAAAGCACTTTAACTTCAAAGAATTTACAAATGAGCTAATCCTCATGTTATCCTGCTGGGTGGAGGAACAGGGTCCCAGATTTTGCCTCCATTTCCCCAACTGCAATGAAGTTAAGCAGCTAGCCCACAACAGCAACGCTGGGCACAAGCACAAACACAAGCAGAACATGGAAGGCTGTAACAAGGGTTCTGCCCTCAGACACTGAAGCCTTGCTTCCCTCTCTACGGGCCTCACACTTCTATTTTCAAGATGGTGGTGTCCTAATTGCAGCAGCTTTTTCTCACTCCTTATGATATTACGGTCTCCAACCTGCCCAGCTCTAGATTGGGTCTTCTCGCAGTGGTGTGATTTCCAAAGGCCCTTGTGAAGTGAAGAGGGATTTTCAGGGAGGAACAGAGCACTTGTATGCTTAATTAGAAAACATCAATTCGGTATCAGAGAGGCAAGAGGCATTTAATATACAGCTTGCATGCTAACCTCTGGGTCTCAAGTGGAAGATGGTAATACAAAGCTTTCCAGATGAAATCACTCGCAACCCCAGATGGGCCAGAGGAGTCTGCTGCTCCCTCTCCCACAAAAATGCGAGCACTTCACATTTCAGAGATACTACGGAAAACAATTTGAGCTTCCAGAAAAACATCAAATGTATTTGTGTTTTTTTCAAAACTCAGCAGAATGTGCTATTTAAAAAAAAAAAAAAAACCCCAAACAAAAAACTAATGGGCTGAGAGGTACACTCTAACCTCACTATATACGCTACTTAGTTTAGGGTTAATAGGAGGAGAGGCTTCATTTCTTTTGAACCAGATTTTTAAGTGAAACATTTATTATTATTATAGATTTTTAAGTGAAACATTTATTATTAACATTTATTAGGTTCAGGAGGTTCAGTAAAAAAATCAAAACTGGCTTCCTTTGGGAGAAGAATGTCTTCTTCATTTTCCAGAAAATGTAGCACTACTGAACAATGCACAGAATAGAATTTGTATATAGATCTATATCTAAAGGGCATAGCAGTAGCAGATTCTCCCATGCAGGCCACCCGCCTGCTTCAATACCAACTTCAAGGGATGACACTGAGGAAGAGCGAAAAAAACGTGCACCCCCCCATAACCCCACTACTTCACTCACCATTTCACCTTCCACAGCCTCAGCTAACGACAGCAGGCTTTGGGGCAGAGATGCTGGAACAGGAGAAACTCCCTCAAGCCCATAAGTCACTGATTAGCTTTCACAAAAGGATGATTGTCACTACCAGGGTGACTTCTGAATACAGAGGATTCACCAAGTATCATTAGTATTTCCGTAACTCCTTCAGTGCCTAAACTACACAGGGTCTTGAATTTACTCCAGTCACATGGAACATGGCCTTCAACTCTTCAGTAAAGTGAATCTCTGGACAAGAATTCAAAACTACTAAGGGGAAAAAAGATGTATATATGGTAGTCTCCTTATTAGAGGTAAGGATAAAACTCAAGTCTCTTTTAAACTAAAATATATACATATATATAAACTCAAAACTTATTTTGTCTGTTACATCAGACTGGGGAAAAAAAAAAAAACACAGTACTCACATCTATACCCTAGCTCACAAAACAGCAATAAAACTCTTGGGCCATCACTGTAGAAAAACAATCCACCTCACACCAATAACAATGCCAAGAACTTGAAGGATACCCTAAACATAAACACCATATAAAGCCTTTTGTGTGCTACAGGGCCCACGAATGGAGTAAATATTTAACAAATCCTGTAACTGATACCTTTAATTCTTTGGGTTTGTATTTAGAAAGCAAGCAAGGGTTTCCAAATATTTTTATTAAAACCTAAATATTTTTTCTCCCTCTCCTCCCTCACATTGGAACCTGCTATTAAAATTGGGAACAAGATGTCGTGGTTTAACCTCAGCTAGTAATAAAGTACCACGCAGCCGATCGCACTCCTCCCCATCCCCCCAGTGGAGGAGGGGAATTGGAGGAAAACAAGGAAGCTCATGAGTTAAGAACTGTTTAAAAATTGAATATAAATTAATATTATAGGGATACTAATAATATTAACAATACACTACTAAGTAGTTAAAATAATAGAAAATAAAACATGATACAATTGCTCACCACCAGCTGACTGACACACAGCCAGGTCCTGAGAAGCCAGAGTCAGAGCCCAAGGACTATCGTAGCAGAGTCCAAGAGAGCCCCACGAGCGACAGCATGACCAGGAAAACCAACCGACCCAACAACTCACCAACGAATGAGTAAGCTAAGGAGTTAGGAAAGGAGCTAACCAAAGAGCTAGCAAAGGAGTTAAGCGGAGAGTGGGCCAGGGGGCATATGTACCAAGCATGACGTGCTATGGAATGAAATACCCCTTTGGTCAGTGTGGGTCAGCTGTCTGAACAATGTGTCCCCCCCCCCTTGCCTGTAGTGAGAAAGCTGGGAACACAGATGCGGTATCAGAAGCTGAGAAAGGCCTTGAACCAGTGCAAGCACTCGCCAACACCAACTAAAAAACCACCTTATCAGTACTCTTCTCAGGGCAAATCCAAAACACAGCCTCATACCAGCCACTGTGAAGAAAATAACTTCGTCCTGACTGAAACCAGCATGCAAGGTCACATGGAACAGCTGACAGACTGCTTCCAGCAGTATCAAGAAAGCCCTACCTGATGTCTGCGGGGAAGCTTCTACTTCCAAGTTGGCAGAGAAGCGCTCGCTTTGAGCTCCAAGGACTCCAACAGGCAAAGACTGGTCACCAGAAGCCAGATCCCCTTCCAGTTCCTCACTTATGGGGAAAGTAATATCACTAACGGGTTCCTCCTTAATCTTCACAGGCTTTGTGTCTTCCGCTGCCTTTTCAGGGTTGACAATCTTCTCATACTCTTCAGAGAGCTGCTTGCTAACCTGTCAAAGATGAGCGGGGGTGAAAGAGAGGCCAGAAAGGTCAGAGTGACTTCAGACACTGATGGCAATTACATTGCAGTGCGCTCTGTTCCCAAAATATTATTAACACCTGACCTGAACGAACAAGCAAACAGGTTACCAGCTACACCAGCTACACAGGAAAGACTTCCCCACCACCACTTTTAAGAACACCTTCAATCCTGTAACAAGGGTTTTTATTAAGAGGTTTCATCCATTAACACGTTTGCTTTATAAATATGAGCACCTTTATTTCACAGACAGTAATGATGAGGCCCAGAAATTTAAACAGAGCATGAAACAAAAGCAAAGTGCCTCAGTTTTACTTTTTGGTTTTACCTGTAAGACTATTCCACATCCACCAGTAACAAATTTACTCCAGCATTAAAAAACAAGCAGCTCAGATATTCACCAGCTCTGCAGTAAGCACTGGGCAAAGACTGGGTACCTTCTCTGTCAGACTCATGGCAAAAAACACAGAAGTTTTCTCTAGTCAGAGAAGGGCAACAAATAAAGGAATGAGATTTAGAACTACCCTGGGCTTCTAGAAACTTCACAATTGTAAGCAATTAAATTAAAAATTTTAAATTTCATCCACTTCTAACAAATGCTTGTTTATACCACTGAATCCCAACTGTCAGCAAACTGTGCTCAGGAAAAGCCCAAGGCTTTTTAACAGCAGACGCAAGAAGGAAAAAGAATAGCAAAGCCCATTTCCCTCTTCTAGATGTACTTCCAAATACAGAGGCTACTGTGGACCTCAGCCCTGCGTGAAGACCAAAACAAGTAAGACAATGACCTTCTGCAGGATGAGAGCAAACTGCTCTTAACTACTCTTAAAGCTCAAGCACTTGCTTAAGTGGATATAAGCCACAGTACAGCCAAGTAATTTTTGTTCATCTGCTTATTTGTTTTCTGAAATGGTAAGCAGCCAAATAACCCATTAAAGCAGAAAATTCAGTTGATCAGTCAGTACTGATTGTACGGATTTTACCTCCACTTGACATTTTTGTCAGTGCCATTCAAGAGCTGGGGGCCTCCTCTGAAACCCAGACAAACCATCAGAGAGCATTCTTCCCCTCAGTAGGGGCTCTGTCTTCTAGTCCAAACAACCCTGTTTCTCTTTTCCTTGATGACTCCCCTTCACACCCCCAAGAGGTTTTCTCATGGGATACCATGTCAGTAAGGCCCAGGACTTGCTACAGGAATAAGCAATTGTAGTGGGGGCACATTTATTGTTGCCATCAGGGCCCTACTGCTCTTCTCACCTGAAGCATGTAGCTGTGATAATCCTTAATGCGGTGTTGCCAGAACTTCTGCAGCGAGAGCACACTGCCAATGCCCACTTCATGGAAGACCTGCTCCATGACATCAGGGAAAGGTGTGTGCCCAAGTCGAGCTTCTCGATCCACAGCAAAGCGCAGCAGTTTGGTGAACTTCAAGCAGTACTCGTGGGCGATGTCTGTCAGGGTCTCCAGGACACTCTCACTGGCACACTCAAAGCCCGTGTGAGCCAGGATGGTGGCCATCGACTGGTAAAGAAGCTGCCGGCAGGAGGACCAACTCAGCTCTGTCACCGGCTCCCCTTTTCCCCTAAAAACCGGAAAAGACAAAAATAGCACACCTCCAAACACTGAAAGGATTGTATCAGTCAAAGATGATATTGTTAGTACTAAGGTGACATACAGAGCAAAAGCAGATTGTTTGTGGTTCTCCACAATTTCCCCATTACATATGAACACTACCTAGTAAGGGTTTATCTGCTTTCCCTTTTTCCCCTCCCTCCAAATCAGCACTGCCAATTCTCATTTTCCCTTCCAATTCCGGAAGATTCCTTGGGTGATGCATAAATGTGGGATGTAAATCTTCTGAACCCTTAAGCAACTCCCTTCCCACCCAAGAGCTTTTCTCCTGGAGATGTGAATTAAATGGGTCCTTGACACAAACAAAAAAAGGCATTTTAAATAACATGAATGCAAATCATTTCCCCTCTCAGTTAATTACATTTCTCTTCCTTATTATCTCTGATGTCATGAGCCTAGTAGTCAGATACAAAGGCTTCTGGGATAGACAAGATCTGAATTTATAATGCAAAAGACACATAAAAAGAAAGAAATGGGATACACATACATTTCATAAAGGTAGGATGTAGCCAAAAATACCATTTCCCTGATCCCGTTTCCAGTAGTCAGTAAGCACAACATCCCCATGTGCAACGTAAGAACTGAGCAGCAGGCCTGGAGAGGTTCTGCCGTACATCAGCATTCCCCAGCCTTGGGTCTGAGGCCTCTCTTCTCGGTGTTGCTAAGCAGGAAGGAGGGACCACGCAGGATGGAGAAGATGGAGAACAACTGACACTAGCACTTCGCATCATTCATTTAGAGTCAGGCAACCGAATTTTTCATCAAGATGAGTTAACAAATAGAAATTCCACATATGAAAAAGAGAAGATGAGGTAAGGCAAGGCCTCTGGAAGGTGAATGTATTTCTATCACATTTCTCAACTCAAGTGATGTATTTTCCCATGTCAGTAACACAGTCTTCAAATGCTGATGTCAAAAAAAAATCAAATTTCCTTTCTGGCAAGTATGGTATTTATATACATTTTGACACTTCATTCAGCACCAGCGGCAAATTAAGCTAACAATTTCACCCTTCATTTGTTTCCGATCAATTTCTCCTAACATCTTCCAGAGCCCACCCCGAGATGCACCTCGCTCTCACCCTGCATTACTTGCCTATCGCCACACGCTCTTGCCAGTAACAAGACCTGATTAAACAGTACACAGACAGCACTGGTGCCTTGATAACGTTCTCACGACTCTTCTTTCTCTGACGAGTGGGCTGGGTACCCTTCAGTCTCACCGAGATGCTGGGTCACAGAGCCTCAGCTCCCCCTGACCCTCAGGACTGACCCACAGAAAACAGAAAGACAGCAGTAAAATAAAGGGTAACACTTCAGGGGAGTGAAAAAGGAAGGTTAAACTTAGAGGTATCAGGACCAAAATAATTTTCAAGAACACCAGCTCAGCACTTTCTGATTATTCAGATAAAAGGGGGGATCACACTATATTAAGATCTGCAGATGATGATATTTCTAAGTGCATATTAAAACCAGCATGTGGATCTCGGGTCATGGATTCATCCCAGTTATTAATTGCTGGAAAATGACTCACATCCCAATTCCTGCTCAATTATGTAACTACTTTGTAAAGAAGACAGCAGGCGCTCTGACAAGATGAATTAAAAGATCATCAGTTCCCTTATAAACCAAGTGTCACCCGTACTGGTTTCACATCTCCCTCACTACCCCCTCTTCCACCTCCCAGCGACAGATTTCTGAAGTTCACCAACAGCCATATGTCTCATACAACGCTGGGACCGGGAGGTTACAACAGAAAAAAAAAAAACAGCCATCAAACAAAACCATCTAGAAAACAACCATCAAAATTTATGGCTATGAAAAAGAATCTCTTTTAACACACACAAAGCCTAGCTGTCCAGTAGCCATCAGCCAAGAGCATCTCATGCTACCAAATCCACCAAACACCAGGCTACTAGTAATCCAGAGACGAATAAAGAGCCATTATTGATGCTCTGCCATTCGATCAAAACACTATGGACAAACTTAAACTAGACACAGAATTTGGCAAGCCCAAGCGGGACACTCAGCCACTTGTGGAGTCGTGCACAACAACCATTTAGCAACGCATATCCCTGCTCAGAAGCAGGAGAGAATGTTGTATCTCTTTTAAACTCTTAGAGGAGAAGAAAGTAATTGCCAGCATTAAAATGCAGCTAGGTCACCATGCTGAAAGGGATATAATCAACTTGAAATCTAATCAATTAAAGGCTGAGAGAAAAGAAATTTCAGGTACTGTACTCAAATCCAAATCCCCACCTCTTGTTCTTGTAAGGTCAGTCAATTATGTTTTGTTTTTCTTGTTTTCTTCTCTTGCTTTCCTGTTTCTCAAAATAAACAATAGAGGAAGATGATTAAAAGTCCGATTAGACAGCAGAAATTGAAATACTGTTGTAGATGTTAATGGAAAACAGCAAATGAGAAAATATCTCTTTTTCTTCATCTCCTTTAACCTTCAAGTACTGCCTGATAAGAATGCACATAAACAAAACAGCCATACAGACACATTTAAGATGAAAGCAGCTTCCTAATGTCAAACCTTCCCAAAAAGGAGCAGCAAACTTATCTTCCCTGATGATCATAGGTAAAGAGCCTTGGCCTTTGACCTCAACACCCAGCACCTACAACAGCACCCTCCCAGACATTATCATTATGCAGAACGCCAGCCTCTGCAGCCCTTGCTGCTGTCCTGAAAAGCTCCCATCCAAAAACGAGTCTGTTTAACCTACAACAAGGGTCATATAGCTGCAAGTACTTTAATTCCTAAAATTCTATCACCAGAGACTAACAAGATGGCAATTAGACCTGTGACTTGGAGGTGATTATATAGTATGGTACATATATATATACAGAATATATAGTATGAAATTCATCACAAACACAGGCCAACTTGTCGCCCTTCAATTTTCTCTTTCCAATCGGAGCTATATTTTTACATATGGGTCACCAACATCAGATGTTATTGCAGTGAGAAATCTACCTGCCAAGTCACAAATGCATCAGACACGAAGCACAGCCCCCTCCCCCTGCTGCCAGCCAACCTGCAACATGCAGAACTTCACAACAGAAAACAAGAGTCTGTTTATACCAACCAGGCTTATTTTCAGGATTAATAAGGTTTCAGAACTCACAAAGACATTCCCCAAAGGCACTACAAGACATTCCCCAAAGGCACCACAAGTCATTCATCTATGCTCCACTCCTGTAAGGCTGTTTCTCTTAGAGGGAAGGAGATCCCGTGGTTCATTTCCTGTGAAATTCATTCAGGGGGAAGTGTTTGGGCTAAGGCAGTGCAAGGATTGATAGCCAAGGCTTACTCAACTGCAGTAATGATCTAAAGTGCTCTGCTCCCTCCTAGGTGAGCATAAGCTAGCAGCAGATGGAGGGAGGGATTGTTTTTCCTATGAACACGTCAATTTCATGAAACATCACATTGCAGAGTTGAATTTCTACCAAATGAGGTGCAACAAGGTCACTTCACAGTTATTTCCCCCCAAACAGTAAAATAAAGGAGAATATTGGAAAAACAAGATTATACTAGTCAGCGCATGAAAGAACACAGCACGCTAACTCAAACCAGAGAGTTGTTTCCTTTTGGAAAAGGGCCTCTTTCCATGGCATCCTGAGTACACTTCTTCTTAAGTATCTCTGCTATGTCTACAGAAGGCTGCACAGGTATAAAAAGAAGCTTCTCAGTAGATAATGGCAACAGGTAACGTTTGGGAAATAAATTGGGTCCCCGTGGCCCAACCCAGAAGACCTGGCAGTTCAGGGGCTACGCCAAAGAGCTCAGTCCAGAAGAGGAAATACGCTCTGCCTGCTCCCATTTCCACTGCTCCGAATCCTCCTCACCATTAAACCTGCTACCCCACCGACACGTGCCTCCCTACTTCTGAACAGACATTGCTTAACTACAAGCCCATCTGCCATGGACTGCCTTCCCGCTGCAACCTCCCAGTCTCTCTGAATGCTGATGTGGTCAGGAGCACAAATGAGAGAATGGCAGAAAACTCCGTTAAGTAACCAACCCTGCACGCACAAGAAAAAGCGTCTGAAGAAGCACGTCACGTGTAGGTTAGGTTTCTTTTAAAGATGGATCCGTGCTAATTGCAGGAAGCTGAACAGAGAAGGAAAAGCTCGCAGCCGTGTTATGGCAAGAGCCTCCTGTTCAAATAGCAGTTTCAAGTGTACAGTTCTTTATTCATTCTCCATCAATTATGCTTTAAGCTTACCTTCTGTTTCTATACCAACCAAACCCAAATGTTAATCCCTTATTGTGTATTCCAAGAACTGTATCATCAACAGTTGCAAATCACCAGGACCAGATGCTAATTCATCCAGGAATACGAAAGGAATTCAAGGATGAAATAGCTGAATAGCTGTGGTGAGTCACCTCTTGCTTCAAACTGCCTTGACCCATAAGGACCAGAAGACTGAAAATGTGAAAACACTTTCTTCTAACAGCTGCAGAAAAGATGTGAAGAACAGCAGGCTGGGAAGCCTGATCTATTCTGGTGCATCAGGAAATTCAAAGAAATTCAAATTCAAGGCCAGGCTGGATGTGGCTTTGAGCAACCTGGTCTAGTGCAAGGTGTCCCTGCCCATGGCAGGGGGGTTGGAACTAGATGGTCTTTAAGGTCCCTTCCAACCCAAACCAGTCTGTGATTCTATGGTTCTATGATTCTAAATTATAAGAACGGAATTAGAGGACACATGGGTAAATATGATACACTCAGAAAAAGCCCAGGCAGGTTTTGTAAATGAAAATCCTGCTTCACAAACCTACTAGAGTCCTCCAAATCCATCAACAAGCAAGTACATAAGAGATCTCCACTGTGGAGTCCAGGTCTCCCCTGGAGGATCTATGCCAGAATCAAGGTTTGTTTCAATGTTATTTATAAACAGTCTGGGAAAATGGAGGAGAACAACAGTGTCATGATTAAAACTGCTGATGGTACAGATTCTGGGGCATTGAAAAGATCAAAACAAATGAAAAATAGCAGTAAATTAGATTCTGCCTCTTCCTCATCTCAAAAGGGATGAGGAGGTAGTGGTTACAGGCAGGGCAGAGGGGAGGAAAACCAAAATGAATCCAGGGAACAACAAAACAAAAGACAAGGGTGTGGGGTCAAAGGATGAAAATGAGTAACAAGGAAACGGAAGAGGACATGACTATAATAAAGAAACTTGGGGTCTGATTCAGTCTGGATGCTCTTATCTTTCTTTCTCCCTGCGTCTAAATATACCTATATGCTGCTTCTCATCGCAGGTTACTGCCAAAGAAAATGGAATTAAAATATGGATTTAGTCAAATATTCTAACTCTGACAATGGCACTTCAGAAGGCAGTGTAAAATTAAGCACCACCGTGTTTTACCAAGGGGAAACGTTTTTACACACTAAGAACAAGCATCGGCAAATCATACAACTTTATTTTTACTGCTGTAACAGCAGCTGCTATTCTTATGTAAGTGACTTCAAACAATTAAGAACAAACATACAACAACAACCTCAAAGCTTTCCTCCTAGAAAAGCATAAGTGTGTTTGGTTTAGCAAGCACGCAATTAAATTCTAGTCTGCACTGCAGCTCATTATAAATCCACTCTGTATCAGCCACAAAACATTTCACTTCAAAATTGCCCGTGCAGTTTTCACAACCCAGTCCTTAAACTCCCCCATGTGGCTGACTGCTAAATAACATTTCTGTACTCGGACCCCAGAAACTCGCAAGGGACAACAAAAACACAAACACAGATACCCAGAACAGACAGACCACAGAAAACTGAACTTAAAGCTGAAGGCACTGGGGAGGACAGAGCAGAACACTGCTCAGCTCTACCAACCGAAGGCCCAGAAAGAGCAGGAGTCACAGGCTCAGACTTGATCCTCACAGGACTGGGTTTCCCTGAACTTCTCTAGGCTATTTACTTCTTCCAAGAAGGATGATGGTGTTCCTCCACGTGCGGCACTAAAGAACCGCTACGAAAAGAATCGTTACCAAAAGGAACGTCTCTCAATAAAATGCATTTTATACAACCTCGGGACATTAAAGATCTCAGTGGCATTTAACTGGTATGTTAAGAGTTTATTGATACACGTTTTCACCATTTTAAAAACTAAAATGTATTATCCTCTCCCACACCACGTTCGTTGGTGCACAGTCTTTAATCCAAGAACGCAAAGTTACAGCAGTAAGCATTAACCCCTGAATTTAAATGCACACAACCTACAAAGTATCATGAGATCCCGCAAGAAATCCAACACCTCCTTGTGACCTTAGTGTTTGTCAGAGGGGTAGGAAGGGAGGTGGTGGCAATACCATTTAATTAAAGATTGGCCGCAGAAGCAGAACCAATGCAACCTTCCTTCATATTTGCTCCAGCCCTTGGCTGGTGGAGCCAGTATCAGGGACAATAATTCTCTTCACCCACACTCATTGCCACGTCTGACCAGATAACACGAGTGGGGTGAAATGCGATAGTTCCTGCATCACAGGTCCTTGGCCACTGAAATCTTAGAAATATGTTATCAAATCACCTTTTCAGAATCTGCAACTGAACACCCAAAACCCAGTGATGCGTCTTTTGGATTTTCAGTTACACTAAGGGAAGTCCAGTTGTATGTGACCTAAATAGAGGAGACTTCATATCCCATAACTAAACTTGCCAAAATACCATTGAAGATAAAAAAACTATACACAAACATTTACCAGAGCACTAACAAGAGAGAAATCAGCACTACACACAAACGTTTTATAGACAGGAAACAAATGCACATTTATTTTAAACAATGTGCATGTTACCCACGCGGGAGAAGTCTAAACCTTTCCTTCCCAAAGCCTGTTTTACACTTTACACACAACTGTTTGACCCTTCAGCCTATGGGGATTGACGTAACTACATTTATATTTAAAAACACTCAGCTTTGCTTCCGATGAAAACTAACCCACAGAAATACCAACACACCTGTAGAAATCACTCTCTGGGTCACTGTGCCTCAGCTGAAACGGCATTTTGGGGGTTTTGCTATCCAGAGGAAGCAGGTCATCAGGGAGAGGTGGAGAGGCCGGACAAGACGGAAGAGGTTCGTTGTCTTCAGCTTTTATGCCCTCGGCTTGCTGCTGGTTTTGAGCCTGGGCCATGGCGATGAGGCTGCGCAGCCGCCGGTTGTGCTGGATGAGCTGTATGGTGTGGATGGTGAGGCTGCAGGGCTCCGAGGGGATGTCCAGCATGGTGGTCGGCCGGGGTTTGTTGGCAGACGGCTGATGCAGTGGAGGATCTTGGACTTCCACGGTACGAAACTCGCGCTGAAGCAGGTCAAAGGAGCTGCGGTTGGCCTGGTTAGAGGAAACCGGAATCTCGCCCCAGTATCGCAGCATTTTTACACAGGGCAGGTATCGTCCTCGGAGCCCAGACGGCAGCTACAAATACCGCAGCACAGGCGTCTGGTGGCAGGGAGGAGTGCGAGGCTCTGGGCCGCAACAGAGGCTGGAGCTAGGACGAAAAAAACGGACGAAGCCCGAGAGGTCTCCTTCCGCGCCTCGCGAGCAGTTTCCACACGGCAGCAGGACGCTGGCATTTAAGGGATCACCTCGCTGCTTCTCCTGGGGGGGGAGAAGAAGGAAACGCAGGGGCTAGCGCTGCTCCTCCTGGGCCACGCCGGCACCTCTCCGAGCGGGACCCGCGGCGCGCCCTGACCTGCGTGGAGAAGTGGCTGCAGGGACGGC
>NW_010265334.1:0-4514 GCF_000690775.1 Eurypyga helias
TCCCCGCTGGCAAAGGCAGAGGGAAGTTTGTTGTTTTTAATGTGCTTAACACAAAAACGTGTCTTCATGGGAAGCCGGCTGCGCGCTGGCGTGGCCGTCCGGTGCCGTAACTCTGCAGTCTGGGAGAACTTGAATGGCTCAGTTGTGTTGCAGGGGAAAAAATGAGGCTTTATACGAAAATCTGTTGCAATAGCTTCTGGGTTACTACAGCCAGAATCCCCTGTTTTGATAATGCCGGGGTGGTGGAGGGGCTCTTCAGGGGTTCACGGTGGCCCTTCAGGAAATGAGGATGAATTCGGGGGGTTTTATCGGGTTGTGTGGTGCTCTCTTAGCTGGCCTAGCTGCCCTGCTCCGAGAGCCTCCGGTCACGCCTGCGTGGGGTTCAGGTCTGCGCCTGCCATCCCGACAGGGCTGGGGCTTGGAGTTGCTGGCAGTGGAATTTTGCTCTTACGGATATTTGGGGCAGAGTTTTAATTTGGTGGGTGGCTGAATCCCAAGCGGAGGTTATTTTGCATGAGAATGAAACGGCTGCGTAGCTCTGTCTCAAGACCAGCTCCTCTTGGCAGCCTGTGCTTGTACCTGGAGCGGAAAACACCCCCCTCCCTGGGTTACGGAGTGGCACAGGATCAGAACTCGAGGTGCTTGCGGGGGGGTCCAGGCCGGGGTGGCTGCAGGCAGGGGGTTTTGTCTTGGGCACTCTCAGGAGGTCTCTGCAGAGATGCTCGTACAAGGGTCTAAGTCGAGCCCTACCTAAATGGCACTGCTACTCATCCTTTACGCTTGCCTCGAGAATATAACCTTAAAAGACCGAAAGCACCTCCCTGCCGCCTCCCAAACCCCCACCTAAAGGCCTGGGCTGGTGCTGGCAGGCGGAGGAAAGCAGATGTGGAGACTAAAACACGTCCTAGTGCTGTTACTCAAGGTCACAGCTTCCCCGGGTGCCGGAGGTTTCATCCACGGGCAGTTAAGGCACGCTACTCGCAGGAGTTTCGTGCAGCTTAAATCTCTTATTGTGGGTCTTCCTGGGTTTACCCAGCTGTGAATTCTCTATTTTCCTTACAGTGCAGGCAGCGTCACGCCAGGCCTATCCGTGCAAACACAACGCCCCTGAAATTTGAAGTGTGCTAGAAAAGCTAGTGGGGATGGTCTGCTGGCAGGGCAGAGTTTTCTTTCTTCCTGTGTAAGTTCTAGTGCTTTGCTCAGTTCTGCCCACAGCATTCGGCATCAGATAACTTGAGCCTTCTCAAGTCCCTCTTCCAGCTGTTAGGAACTATTGTCCAAACCTGTAATTGTGCCTTTACTTGGAGGTTTATCCTTAAATGTTTTTAACCGGTATTAAATCGCTCTTCAGTGCGAGGTCGGTAAGTGGGACCCATGAAGAAGGTCTCTGACTTGCTAACGCACAGCAGTTGGCCTCCAAATGGGAGACCCTCCACCAGCTGGTAGTTAAACAGCGCAGTCCTGTTCTGTGGTTTGTGGAGCTGGAGCCCTTGTGAGGCTGCCGGAACACTAGCGGGATTCCCAGTAAGCGGCTGTGCTCAGTGATGTCTCCAGAGGTGTGTGGCTGCTCTATAACACCTTTCTGCCTTAAGCAACCCACTTCCAGGTTATGCTGGTATTACGGACATGGAAACCCCATTGCTGTATTGCAGTAGGGCATTTTGCAGAGTGTGGTGTGTAGAACAGACCGATCTTTACCCCAGATACCTTCCCAAAATCAGTGATCATCTGTGAATTTTGTCATACGTCCCCCTCTGTGAGGTCCCGAGGTCGCCGGGTGAAAGCGCTCCCGCTAACGAAGAAGCTGCAGCTCAGACCGTGGGCGTGACCCTCGTTACAGAGAACGCACGCTGCGATGGAAGCGCGCGCTGTGTCTCCGCGCAGAACGCTTCCAGGTTGGAAGGTCAGGCAGCAGCCAGAAGTCGCCACCGCCTGCCATCTGCTTTGAAATCACAGCTACCCCGGGGGGCTCCGGGGGGGAGAGCTTGGGGTGCCGGGGCTGCTCCTGCCCCCGGAGCGCGTCGGGCGGTTGCGCTGGAGCCGTTGCCGGGCTGTGTCCGGTGAGCAGCTCTAGACACTGGGGTTCTGCCCCACAGATTGTGCTGTGGGTGCTGCTGAGCTTGGTGAATACGACTTGTCCTCCGTGGAAGGGGAACCCTCGGTGCTGGCTTTTGCGTAGGGGCTCTCTTTCTTCAGCTCTACAGGGCTTGCAGTAAGCGGGCTGCAGTGTTTAGCTCTCCCTTTACTGAATGCAGCTTTCATTGAGCGACTTCCCCAACTATTTTATCCTGCTGTTCTGTGGGGATGGCTGGAAATGTAGCCAAGGCACATGCCTGTCTCGTTTCGGAGCTGTTTCCTACTGCCATGCTTGCTTTAAGTAGGTTTTCACCTGTGCCCTGATTTCTTTCTAGGGCATTTGCAATAATTAGATTGTTAATTAGCTCATTACTTGTGACTTTTGGCAGGAAGTTAGCAGAAACTGAGTCTTCGTAGCTTGAAATACTAATGGATACCACAAATGCCACTTAATTGCTTGCTAATCTGCTTCTTATCCTTTTATACAATCTCCTTCTTATCCTTGTTTGCATCTTGAGACTTCCTGGGCTATAACGTCTTTCTTCAGAGCCAGGCAGCGGGAGGGCTGCCCCAGGAGCAGGGCTGCCTCTGGCAGCTGGGTGAAAAATAGCAGTATACTGGGGGTGTTGGAAGGGTGAAGAGCTCTGGATGTGCCTGGAGCTGCCAGAGACGCACTCTTCCCGAGGGAAGCTCGGCCTGCGCTGTCAGCCCGTGGTATAGAGGGGCCTTTCTGACCGTTACAACAATCTGCTGTGGCTGGAAGGCGCGCAAGCTCTCGCATGAACCCGTAAATAACGGAGAGGGGCGTGCGTGTTCTCCCCTTCCCAGGTTTTGGGATCCGTGTGTCCGATGCCGTTGGCAGGGAATACGTGAGGGGGGAGAGGCAGCATCTCGTTGTGCGCAGGTTGGCTTGGGGAGGGACGTGTGGCTCGGTTACAGCCGATGGCTTTGCCGTCTCGGTTCTCCTAACTTCAGTGCTGTGAGGATGGTAGAGGAAAGGGAACTGGTTTGAAAGCTGTCGAGAGTGAAGTTCTTGGTCTCGTTCTCAGAATGTGCCAATTCTGGGAACTGGCAGCTTTCTCTTTGTCTTTTGCGCTCGCACTCCCTCCTTGCCCTCCTTGGGGGGTCTTTCTCCTGTTGTCCGAGCAGCTCTCGGTGTCTGTGGGTTGGGACACCGGTTGCGTTGGGGGTTTTGCGAGGGGGGCACCTCGCTGCGAGCCGGGCGTGTTTCCCTTGGAGTCGCCATGGCAGATGCGGGGCTTGGCTTCCACCTTGGCATCTTGGGAAGAGGTGCGCGCGTCGAGGTGAAGAGCCGTGTAACGTGATTCTCGCTTAGGAGCAAAAAATAACCTGCATCTGTTACTGCTCTCACGTGTACAGAGTCAAAAAGATCTTGGAAAGTGGAGTCTTGATTCCTTAAGAGGAGAAGGGGAAAAATAAAAGCATCACTTAGTAATGGGTGCTTAGGTCTCATGGAGTAACTTTTCTGGAGCAAACGTTTGCTTCGTATGGCTGGTTATGACTCGGTGAGCCAAGATACTCTTCACCTCTCGTCTCTTTCCAAACTTCACACCAGGTGTAATTCCTTCTTCCAGCATTTCTTATCCCCATCCTCCAAACCCAGCGCTCGCGTTGCGCGTCCCAGCGTGTGATACCCAAACTAAGCCGCTGGAAAAAACCGTCAGGCGGGCCTTACCTTCCAAGCAAGTATGTCTCTCTTGCTCTCTGCCTTCAAAACCCACCCTTCCTCCCCCACCTCCTCGCTGCCCTCCAGGCGGAAGTGAAACCCATAGCAGCTCTGGTCTCGACTGCAGCTCCGGGCGCTGCTGCGGGTTTTGCTCGTCGCCATTAGCTCCGTGCAGGCGTTCAGCGCGCGCTCCTCTCCCCGGTGTGAAGCAAGAGGGAAACAAAAGCAAAACAAACTCCAATCATTCAGAGTTGCCTCAAACCCCGTAATTTTGTGTCAACATATTATGCACACTGGAGAAATGTTAGTGTTCAAATAGACTAATTAAAAATGTTACTGCAATTACTTTTTTGCAACACAAACGATGCTAATTATATAATGCTGCAGAAATTGGAAACATCATTTTGGAGGGTGTTGTTTGGTTTTTTTTTTTTGGTGGTGTGCCTTGCAGCGGCGGTGCAGCTCCGGAGGCTGGGGCCGAGGAGCCCGGCTCTCCGGCCGCGGGCGCAGCGCGTTGGAGCAGGTAGAAATAGAAAAGAGGAAGTCGGTCTGGTCCCCCTGCGCTGCACCAGATGGTCTGTGGTTCTGCAGAACTGTGAATCAAAACAGAGCTGACAGGGAAAATGGGAAGAGGTGCCCCTTTGCGTCTTGGTTGACGGACCGGGTCTCCGTCCAGGACCAGCTCTAAAGCCTGTGGGCTGAGCTGGGTCCCCTGATCCTGCCCCTCCCTGCGCTCGGTACCTGCAGCTCG
>NW_010265334.1:4644-27462 GCF_000690775.1 Eurypyga helias
GAAGGGCTCGCTTGAGTTTCTCAGTGGAAGTGGTTTCTCTTTTCCCTCCCCCTTCGCAATTAGCATGGTAGATTTTTCTTTCTTATCTCCCGAGGTAGCTATTATCTGAAAATTATCTCAGACTTTAATGATGAGGTGGGTCTGTTTCCTTCCCGAGGCATCTGTCACTGACCAGTGTCAGCTCTAGGAAGCTGGGCAGAGGGTCTGAGCTGGCCCTGGGGTGTGTGTGGGCGCCTTGGGGGGTGGCAGGAGGGTTCGCATCACGTTTGGCTGGTGTCTGTCAGCCGGGACTGCACCGCGGAGTTTAAACCACCCCGGTATGTGAGCCTCTGCCAGGATTATTCTCTGGGTATCGAGTCTTCCAGGGGAATTTAATGCCTGGGCTGTCTCTAAGGAGACTTCTCAGCAAACAATACAGGATCTCTGTACGCCTGCTAGCTCGCTCGCGTCTGGTCCGACAAATCCCTACAGCACACGGGCTCCTGGGAGGGTGCGTAGGGCATCCTTGCACCAGCAGCGCGCTGTGGGTGGATGCTGGCCCGTCTCCGCGCCAGCAGAAGGTGCTGGGGCTGCAAAACAGAGCAAGACCTTGAGGGTTTGATACCTGGTGTAGAACAGGAGGTGGGGTTGTGTCTTCTCTTCAAGCTTGGTGTGAATTCTGTTAACTGCTGGGGTTTTGGCTAGAAACACAAGCTTGAAGAGCTCCACAAGCCCTCCCGGGGAGCTGCTCCTTGTTCCTCTGGCTGCATTTGCAGAGGCAGAAATCTAAAAATGCTTGAGACCCCTGTCAGTGTCTTCCAGTCCCCCTTTGGATTTGCCAGCAAACCAATTGCGTGATCACAGTGACTAAGAAATTAACTTCTAGCTGTGCCCATCATTTGGTTCAGGGTAGGATGCTTGGAACATGTCATCATGAAGCGTACAAGTGGAAGTCCCCTGGTCCAAGTCAAACATGTGGTAATGAGAAGGGATGCTTATAGTGGTGGGTGGGATGGGATTCTGCCCAGGAGAAATGTTTGGGTGGGTTTTTTCCCTGCGGAAGCCAGCTGTGCAGAGGATTAGTGCCGTACCTTAACACGAACGGAGCTCTGGACCTGCCAGAGTGTCCGACCGTGGGCTGGTCGCCTCTTTATGCATGTGGCAAGGCTCCAGCATGAAGGACAGCACGGAGCAACGGTGGGGGGCATTGGCAGCCCCGTGGGATTTAATTCCTCTGGCGTGGCTTCGTGAATCATTATTCTGAAAGTCCGTAAATTGGAGCCATTTAGAAAAGGTGAGTAACCAGCTCCCTGTAGGAGAGGGGTAACTGTAGGTCTGGGCAGCGTGTTCTTCATGCTCATGGGCTGCACCCCAAGACACTGCTGAGAGCAAGCCCCTTGGGAAAGGCAAGGGAAACAAAAGCAGAAAAGCAGGAGTCCTGGAGCAGCGATCCGGGATGCAGCTGTGGGTTTCCGTTGTTCACCTGTTGCCTTGTGTGTTGCCGGCACAAATCCTCTTCGCTCCGCTGATGGCTGATGTGTGCACTGATAGCTGGGCAAAGGGAGAGGCAGGAGAGAGTAGACAGACCCTCCGGGCTTTTTAAGCGATGCTGTAGGGAACACGGCGCAGCAGGGGACTGGTTCATCCTGCGGGTTGGCATTGCCCTGTACCGCGAGTTTTTGGCAGAAACTTACTGGAGCCAGAGCCACCGCGCTCCTCGGAGCGGGACCCCGGCAAGGAGAGCGGCAACACATCTTGTACCTGGACAGAGACACGGCGCTGGGTGTCTGGACCCGAGTGCAACGGCAAATGGGGGCTGTTCCTTGGGTTTCACACTCCCCTGGGAAAGGATGGCTGTGGGCTGCCGCTTCCCTGCTCCCAGCCGGTCCCACGATCCATCCAGGGCTGGGTTGGTGTCGGTCACTGCCGTGCCTTGGCCTGATGCAGAGAGGCCGTAGTACCGGCGGTGATGGAAAATGGCAGCAGTAAATGCTGTAATCCTCCAGCCTACACCCAATGGATGAAGGTGAAAATCTCTCTGGAGCTTTTCAGCCCATCAGGGTGAGTGAGAGGGGCTGTTTCCCAAGCACAGGGGCTATCAGCCCGGCAGAGAAGAGGCTGTCACCGGGAGAGACTTGACCCTGGCTGGCCCTGTCCTGCCAGCCTGGAGCAGCTGTCACCAAGAAGTCAGTTTTTCCACAAAAGCCACGGGAGGAGGCAGGGAGAAGAAAGCTCCAGTTGTGTGGTGCTTGGTAGCAGCCAAATGCTTTGTATTAAACAGAAGCAATTCCCAGAAGTAGCTGTGCTGGCTGTAACTCTTCCCGGGAAGGCAGCGTTCCCAGCCATGAGCTGGTCAGAGTTGCGGTTGGTGCTGTGTAAGGGCAGAGGCAGCCGAGCGCTTGGCTCGCTTGGCTGGGATGATGAGCATCCCTGCGGCATGGCTGATAGCCGTGGGGTCTCTCCCAAGGGATTGCTCTGCCCCCTTGGTGTGTCTCATCCCAAGGAGAAGCAGCAGACGGCTTTGCAGCTTCCAGGGATGGCTGTCGAGCTGAACCCTGGGGGGGCTGTCTGTTGAGGTGGGTGACCAGCACTGGGCTGTGCGTTGAGGAGAGCGGGATCTCCACGCTGCACGGCTGCTTTGTGTTGGCACCACTGTGCTCTCCGTTCTGATTACCTTAATACAGGCTGCAAGTGATTTATCCATCCTGTTCTTAGACCAGCCTCCATTGGAAAAATAAATTAAAACGTTCTCTTGATGAGCAGGCCACCTGAACTCTGTATAATTAAAGCAACTCCCAAGCAGCAGTCCTTTTTCTTTTTCCTGCTCAGGATTATTTAACTGCTCATTGATGTGGGAGGAAGCATGATGAGTCCTTACAGGGTCCCCCTTTATGCAGTAAGTCAGCTCTCCCCATCACCTCGGGTAATGCTGGTTCCCTGTGAAAGGCCACGCACCTCTCGAGCCGAGGGGGCTCCGCTCCTGCAGCGTCACTGTGCCGGTGAAACTGCCGCCGTG
This sequence comes from Eurypyga helias, assembly GCF_000690775.1. Taxonomy (NCBI): domain Eukaryota; kingdom Metazoa; phylum Chordata; class Aves; order Eurypygiformes; family Eurypygidae; genus Eurypyga; species Eurypyga helias. The sequence continues at coordinate 7,640 of NW_010265334.1, forward strand.
TGCCCCTCGGTGTCCGCTGGCACCGCTGGGCATCGTCCGCTGGCCGTGCGCGGGTCTGCAGCGCGGGAGCTGCTTGGGGTGGTTCCCCTGGCCGCGTCACCCAAACTTCAACGCCCGTTGCACGCTGGAATAGGGCTCATCATCATCCTCCTGGGAAGAGGTTATGGGACGGCGGTTACCTGCGCTTGCTGACGAAGTGCCTGTCGTGCTGAAGCTGCCCAAGGCTGGGCAGGCCCGTGCTGTGACAGTTATTGCTCTGCTGTCGGGTGCTGATAAATGCTGTTTAGATGAAGATGTGATCATTGCTGCTTCTCCGGCACGCCCCAGTTGCCTGCACACTGTAGCCCTGGGACGGGGGTGCTCCCAGGCCGCTGGGGATGGCGCGCGTAGCAGGAAACCAGGCGCGTTGGCTGCCCGACTTTGTGGTTCGTAGTCGACTTGACGCGCAGCTGGGGCTCTGCTCAAGCTGTTGGATTTTAAGGGATTTGGGCTGACTTCCTCAGCTGTTTGTACCTGTCCTGCTCTTCCCATCATGTGGGAAAAAAAAAAAAACCCAGCCAAAACTGTTGTAGCATGACACTTGAATCTGCAGGTGTTGGGGTGAGCACCTGTAACCTCCTTAGCCTCTGGCTTTCCTGTCTTCTTGCCCCAGATGAATATCCAGAGCATTTAAGTTACATCTTGTCCGTTTAAATAATTTGCTTCCTTATTTGGTTGCGCTTTGGTTCCAGATTTATACATCTTGTTTAAGTACAACAAGCAGAGTATACTTCCTGCTAATCCTAGCTGGACATGCCTGCCAGAAGGCCTGATAGGCTCCAGCACATGCAGGTTGCTGGACTTGCTAACCTCAGACTCGTATGGTCCAACTCCCTTAATTTGGCTGTTTTGCATCCAGCTAAGCTTGTGTTTTTCCAGAGAGTCTGTCTGCTGCCAGCTTTCCCCTTCGGGTGGGAGCGCTCGCTCCCCAGAGCAATCTTCCGAGCAAGGAAATCCAAGTTCTGCATCTTTCAAAGAACAGGTGAATTTGGGGTTTTTTGGGTGCTTGGGGAAATGGGGGGGATAGTTAGTGTCCCTGCAGGGAGGTCGTGAGCAGGGCTTGTAGGGAGATGTGGGGAGGGCAGGGCGAGCGTGCGCTCTTGATGGCGACAGCCTCTGCCGTCAGCCGGGTTTAAAAACTTCAGTCTTCTGTAGTTGCGATCTGGTCTTCCTACATTTGATATTTAGTCAGCAGCAGGGAAGCTAAAAAAGACTCTGATGCCTAAATCTCAGCCTTCAGCCTCTCCTCTTCTTCCTCGTGCTGTGACGCTGATGCGTTTTAGCTGATCATGCCGGTGGATTCCTCCCCGTCTCCTGTTGCCATGTGAAATGATGCAACAGTAATAGCTTCACCTTTGGGGGGAGAACAGCTAAATACCTTTATTCTGACGGTCTGAACAGCAGGTGCGTTTAATAGCTGACACTGAGCACATGAACAAATGCATTTTCATGATTTCCAATTATAGCAGAAGAAAGAAAGTGAGGTTGTGAAGAGGAGTGAAAGTTGTCTTGGCTCTCCTGAATGGCTTTAATGCAACTTTGCTCGGTGACATAGCTATGAAGTCAGGAGTCGGTGCGGAGATTGTTTTATAATATCGGTAAGAAGCTGGAGTGAGGGGGAAGTGGCCCACGAATTCAATTTGCATCACTGAGTGGATTAGCTCCTGATGCAGCGCAAAGTCATTATTTACCACGTCTCCAGATCTGTTGCCTTTATCGGTGCAATGGTTTGGAGAGGGGCTGATTCAGAGATCATTACTTCTCCGTGTTTTACTTGGCGGGGACCGTTAACTCTTGCCTTGTAAGCAAAATGATGGTGCTTGTCAGGATTGTTAATATTGTGCCTGCCCCAAGAGGCTGAGTAATTTATTTTGAGGCTTTTTTTCTTTCTTCGCATTCATTACACTAAATGCTTCTGCTTTAGCTTGGTTTAGGAAAAATATTTGGAAATACTCCATAACTTACCATTAACCTAGAGTAGCCAAGAGGGGAAATACTGCCGAGGTGATACGAATGGTGCAGCCCATGTCCCTTGTCTCGGAGACAGACGCATCTTCCCCACCAAGCAGCGGAAGGCACGGCCCAGTCGTGCCGGCAAGCTGGCGGGGGTGGCACGTGGTCACGGTGCTGGAGCCACCCCATCCCCAGCAGTTGCCATCGCTCGGGATAAGTCAGTGCAGGGTCGCCTTTCCCGTACTGATGGAAGATCTATGCACAGCTTGAAGTAATCCCCCCAAACGGTTATTTATGGATTCGTCGGAGCTTGATGCAATCTTTGCCATGAACCACCTTTGCCGTGTCGTCATGGTGGAGTTTGGCTGTTACAGGCTTAGGTTGGTGTTGCCTTGGGAAAACAGCCTTTAAGGAAGAGACTAAAATTCTCCATCTTCACTTGATTTCTGGAGAGTCGGAGGGAATAACGCGCTTTTTGGGGGGACTGAGCACAGCAAAGTGCCCTCACGTGTGACAGCCGGCGGAGAGCGTTTCTGAGGATGGTAGAGCTGCCAGGAGGGGACATCCCAGCATGGGAGGGGAGGGCTGAGCAGGATGTCTCTGCGGCCTGCCCCCTCCCCCAGCCTGCTCTAGGAGGTTCTGCAGCTTGCTGCCCCAGGAGGGGCTGTAAAACTGAACTAATTCCCATGTGTGTGAACATGTGGCTGAGGACAGTCTCCAATAGCTCAGTCCATTAGCTTCCAAATTTGTCCAGTTTGTTTGTCTTTGATGGAGAGGTGCCTCAGGGCCAGGCTCTTCTGGAAACGAGGCTTGTAGGTCTGTAACAGCAGCAAGTTGTTCTCCTGGGTAAAACACAGTGACCTTCGTGGCAGCTGAGAAGCTGATTTCAGAGTTTGCTGCGGGGGGTTTCCCTGTCTTGGATGTCCATATCCATAGGCTTGTGGCCTGGCAGCTCATCCTGTGAGCTGTCCTCTTTGGAGGCTGGCAGGTCTCTGTCCCAGAAGCCTTCTACCATGGTGTCATCTCCCGGATGCCATCTCCTCACGGATGGAGGGGGAGAGCCTGTGCCCCTCACCACAGTAGCTGGCAGAGAACTTGTGCTGGAACAGCAAAGCTCTTGTGTCCCCATCCAGTCTCCTGGGGCTGCCCCTTGTCCTCTGGGTCTCTCCAAGTGCCTGGAGCCGCTCTGTGCCGCCGTGCTTGGGATGGGCTGTAGGGTGCCCGGCAGCCTGGGGAGCGTGGCTGGAGGGCTGATGGCGTAAGAACGGCTGGGGAAGGAGAGCTGACTGTGGTGCAGGCACTGGTGGCCCGTGGGAGGGTGGGGGACTTGGCCACCTTCAGACCTGCCTCTCGGACCTGTGGCAGGGTCCGCAGGCAGCAGGGCGAGCTTTGCCGGGTCTGCAGCAGGGAGAGGTGTCCGCTCTGTCCGCACCCTTTTCCAGGCTTGCAGGAGAAGCTGCAGAAGGTGGGATGCTGGTGGGGGAGATGCCTTCGAACCCACGCTCTTGCACCACGGGACTCGGAGTGGCGGAGAGAGGAGCCGGCATCGGTCCGTGTTACTCCGCCCTGGATGCCGTCAGCGGGTAGGGCATGGCAGATGTGCAGCCCCGGCGGTGGCGAGAGCAGAGCTTCTGACCCAGGGTCTCCTAGGGCCTCTCAGGTGGAAAAAGTCTCACTTACTGGGTCATTTAGAGACTCCGAATCTGGGGTTTTGGCAGGAGGAAAGGCTTTAATTAGCTTCTGCTCAGTAGGGCTGCTATTAGATCTTAAGAGCAAGATGCTGCTGGACTGGAAAAAATGTAACAATAGCTCATTTGCTTAGGAAACCGTGATGGTGATTTGCATTTTGAGTACTAAGCCCTTGTAGAGAATTTTTCTAAAATAACTTCCAGCTATAGTTCCATTTTTTTTTTCCTTCTCTGAAACCGTCTGAATGTCTGTCTTGGTGCCAAACAGTTTGGAGTTTGAATTCCTTTGTTTGCTGCTCTCGCTTGGCTGTGCGGGAAGCGAATGCTTGTCTGGGTTGTGGACAAGCACTGTCATCAACTACGGCATGACAAATGGTTTGCTTCCCTCAACCTTGAAGCAGAATTAAATTCTCCTTTATTATATACCTAAAAGGATTTTTTTTTCCTCTAACAGCAGTCCCTCTGTTGACCTAAATACTCGGGGGACGTGTACCAGGGTAGGAAGCTTGGCAGCCTGTTTTCTGAATCTCAGCTCTGCTGCTAACTCAGAAATAAGGCGCTCTGAAATACGTTCAGGCAACTTGTATTTCTTCCCGTGCTGTCAGCTTGCACAAGACGATGCTGAGCGTTGCCACGCCAAAAGGAGAACAAACCTCCGTAACCGTGGGCTGGCTGTTGCTCCAGACTCTGCATCTGCATTTCCCAACAGATGAGGACGTGGCTTTCACGGCGCGGGCGCTGAGGGCAATGGCTCTGTCGCCGGCGGTTTCCGTAGGGCAGGAGTCACCGTCTCTCCAGCGCCGTGCTGTTCGCTCTCGGGAGAGCGGCGGAAGCAAGCGGGGGGCTCACAGATTGACCCTGGAACCCCCTGCTTGGCTGGGCTGTGGAGAACCTGGGGCTGGTGAGCAGCTCCTCAGCCTGCTGGGATTCTTTCTGCAGGGATCTTTCAGGTCTTGCATCACTAGAGGATCTTTCCTTTCAGCCAAGGCTGTGCTGCGAGGGGTTGCCATTCCTTTCCCAAATGCCAGCTGGAAGTCACCAGCCGTGTTGCCCTCGGCATGCCACGCTGCGGAAGACGAAGTTCCTTCTGCCTTCACCTGGCTACAGTTCGGCCCAAATAGCGAATTACTGGGCAAGAGGCTTATCTCTTTGGTGGGTTTTGGCCATTTCCCCAAGCTGATAGGAGAGTCGTTCGCTTGCGTGGGTAGGAAAAAATGGGATAATAGCACTGTGGCATAGCGTGCTGCCTGTAGCTCCTTGCTGTTGGAGGGGGAGACAGGTCTTGCGGGAGGTGGGATGGAGCAGGAAGCTCTCCCTGTCTCCCGGGTGCCTGCCCAAACGGGGACAGAAATCAAGGCAGGGCATCCCTGGCCAGTGACAAATCCCAGTGCTGCCCATGGTCTGCAGCACGGCGGAGTTCCCTTCCAAACGGCCTCCCCCTGGTCTGGCTTCTGTAAATTTGGGAGAAACTTAATTTCTGTGGTGATACTATTAACTGAGACCGCGAGGCTGAAAATAAACGGCTGTTGGGAAGGGCAGGCTGACTCACTTTCTCATTCTCCTGTAAATTTCCATTTAAGTTTCAGTTGAAGCTCAGGTATGAGGGGAGTGAAAGCTAGTAATTTGTGACAAAAACTTCTGTTTTGGATCAGGGTAGAAGAACTCCCTTTCTAATTGCAGAAATTACAAGGCTGCAATTCTTGTAACGGAATACCGTATCCAGCAGTTACCTGCGATGTGCCTTTTGGATGCTCCACTTCAGAGCCACCGAAATTAGCTTTACACCATATGGCTACTTTGGTGGTTTGGTGCTGCTCATGCTGGGACTGCTCTGATCTGACCCGAGGGCTGCAGGGGTAACCTGAGCAAACGAGGAGTTGTCACCTTCCCCACAGCCTCTACAACCACCTTCCTGTTTGCTTTCACCCTTCTTATCATTGGCTGTGTTTGACAGTCCTGGAATCATATGGAATGGTTTAGGTTGGAAGGGCCCTTACAGCCCCCCCAGTCCCACCCCCTGCCACGGGCAGGGACACCTTCCACTAGACCAGGTTGCTCCAAGCCTCATCCAGCCTGGCCTTGGACACTTCCAGGGATGGGGCACCCACAGCTTCTCAGGGCAACCTGTTCCAGTGCCTCCCACCCTCTGCGGGAAGAATTCCTTCCTGATGTCCCCTCTCCATCTCCCTCTTTCCATTTAAACCCATTACCCCTTGTCCTGTCACTCCCTGCCCTTGGAAAAAATCCCCCCCAACTTTCTTGTAGCCCACCCCAGGCACTGGAAGAGGCTCTAAGGTCTCCCTGGAGCCTTCTCTTCTCCAGGCTGAACCCCCCAACTCTCCCAGCCTGTCCCCATGGCAGAGGGCTCCAGCCCTTGGAACATCTCCGTGGCCTCCTCTGGACTCGCTCTAACCAATCGGTATCCCTGTGATGTTGAGACAGAACAGTCAGTTCTGCACTGCCAGCTAGGATTTTGTAGTGTCCCCCATCATCTGTCCCACCTGTGGCCTTGGAGCCCGCTCCATTGTTCCCCATACACATCAACTTCATAATTTTGATCATCTTGCCCTTTTCTTGATTTTTTTTTTTTTTTAAACTGTCTTCAAAAGGCAGAAGAGCTGAAAAAGCAAACAAATTGATTACTCAGCTGTGTCCCCCAGGACCAGGCTGTCTGGCAGCAGTGGGTGCTCCCTCCTAGCTGTGGGGCACAGCGACTTATCGTGTTCCTGAATCGTGTGTCTTGGTGGCAGGGTGCTTCAGCTCTGCTCTAGTTCCTCCCGTATCACTACCTGCTTGGTTGTGTTTTTTCTTCCATTATGTCAGAGTGAAACACGAATACTTCTTCAAAAAGCCGGAGGAAAATCACGTGAGCAAGCAGTGGTGTGTCAGCATTTACAGAGGGTTCAGAATAACGTGGCCAATCTGGTTGCTTCCGAAGGGGGATGCCAAGAGCTGTTGGGCATCAGGCTCTGCCTCCCTCCTGGCCCAAGCACTGGGATGCTTGGGAAAGCGTGGTGCCAGTTGGATGGTGGCGCTGGCTGTGGCTGGTTAGTGTGGAAGGGGGCAGGGGGATGGAGGCTGGTGGTCTCCACAGACCCGCTGACTGGTGTGGGTGACAGTGGGAGCAGGACTCGGTCCCCACGGCATCGCAGCGGGACTGCTGGGCATCGCTCACCGCTCAGCACGGCTGCAGCGGGGCAAGGCAGTGCTGGGGGGTGTCTCCTGGGCTTGGCAGTGCTGCTGACGAGAGCCCCCCCACCTCCTCGGGGCTGTTTAGCTGTCTGGGCGGCCGTTACTCTCTTTGGGGCAGGGTCCCTTCTCAACATCAAGTGGCAAGTGATGTTTGTCCCTTGCTAGCCAACGTCCTGGACGTGCCACGAGCCTGTACAGGGGTGTCCAGCTGAGGTCTCAGCTGCTGCGGCTGTACCCATACCCTGTGCACCGGTGACAAAGCTGCCCTGGGCTGTGGGGACACGATGCACTCGAGCTCTCAGTCTGCTCAGGGGGATTTTCCTTCTGCACGTGTGTGGCTGTGGCGGGGGGTTGCTCTTGCCGGACAGTGGGCATTGTGCAGTGCCAGTGCCCTTTCTCCTGCCCTTCTTGCCTTCGGGACGGCTGATGTGCCTGACTGCACAACTGCGTTGCACACAGGAGCAAGAAGTGCCCTCTCCCTTTTGAAAGGGCATCGTGGTCCCATGTGGGTGCTGAAGGCAGACCCCCTGGGATGGCCCCTTGGCCCTCCTCGGCACCACAAAGGGGAGCACATTGCCCCCTTCTCTAAAGAAACTCATTCCCTGAGTATATTTTTGGGGTCTACGCTTGTGGGCAGCATTTTTTCTTTTCGCCGCGTTTAGCGAATGGGACGAGCGGGGTGCGGAGCTCTGGCAGCACCCGAACCAACAGGCCTGGGGGGTGGAAACCACCATCCCCTCCAAGTCAGTCTGTGCCCTAAATTAGAGCTGCAAGATGCTGCAGTGGGTCCATATGGAGACTCCCAAAATAAGAGCTGCCAGCTCACTGCTGACTTGTACAGGGTGCTAAAGCTTTTGGCACGACAGTTAGCAAACAAAAATGCTGGTGGGCTCTAGCCCGACCCGGGGTGTGCGCATCTTGGCTCCACGGTTGCTCGCAGGACCATGATCTCCCGGCTGCTGGAATATCCATGGTTTTCAAGGAGCTGTTACTACCCATCTTAGAAGGCCAAAACTGAACTTCCAGGAGAGCTGGGGTCAAAGAGCTTCTTTTGGTACTTCTGTTGATAAAATTTCCGGGGTGGGTACGTGACCCCGAACCGGGGAAGCGCTCCAGGCGTGTGCCTTGGTGCTGGGAACGCTGGGGCAGCTGCTGCGTAATTGCTGGTTGGTTTTAGGAACAGAGATGTCCATGTGGATTTCTGCTGCTTGCGTTTAAATCCCTGTTTATTGGCTATCGGGTTTGATGTGCTTTTCCTCTAATGAGTGAGACGTCTAATAAGGAGCTCGTAGCTCATCTTTCCACCGCTGCAGAGACCGTTGGCTTCCTAATTGCTCGTGGTGGCCTCGGAGGCGGCTGGCTGGCTGTCAGGACAGCTGCTCCCTTTGATGGGGTTGTTGCACAGGCAAGGTCCTGTCCCCCCCAGGTTTTATTTGCTGTCCAGTCCCTGCTGTATGTGAACTGCCAAGCCATTGCACTGAAACGGGCAGCTGAATTGCGGAGGCTCGTGGCTCGGCATCACGGATGGTGTCGGTGGGAGTGGGAGCTGTGTGTGTCCTTCAGCAGAGCGGGCTGGGAGCATCGGCACTGCCGCTAAACCAGGGAGGGACGGTGCTCGTGTCCAGTGAGGCTAACAAACCTGTGCTGAAATAGCAGTGGCGGTTTGTGATGTCCTGAAAAAAACCCCACTTTAGGTACTGAAGCTGTTGATGTTTGGGGCGTGCAGCTATCACGGGAGAGGAGAAGGTTCTGGGGAGACCTTAGAGCCCCTTCCAGTGCCTGGGGGGCTACAAGAAAGCTGGCGGGTGCTTTTTCCAAGGGCAGGGAGCGACAGGACAAGGGGTAACGGGTTTAAAAGGAAAGAGGGAGATGGAGATGGGACATCAGGAAGGAATTCTTCCCGCAGAGGGTGGGGAGGCACTGGGACAGGTTGCCCAGAGAAACTGTGGATGCCCCATCCCTGGAAGCGTCCAAGGCCAGGCTGGATGAGGCTTGGAGCAACCTGGTCTAGTGGAAGGTGTCCCTGCCCATGGCAGGGGGTGGGATTGGGGGGGATTTAAGGTCCCTCCCAACCCAAACCAGTCTGTGATTCTGTGAGGCCCCCCACCCTGTCTGCAGCAGTGGAGGGAAGCAGATGCTGGAGGGGTTGAGCTCTGGGTGGGAGTGAGAGGGGGCAGCCTGTGGTGAGGCTGATGCTCAGTAAGGATGGTTGGATCCAGTGCCTGAGTCCCTTAGACAGCAGAGGCAGACTGCTGAAATCCACCTCTGCTTTGTCTTCAGTGGTAGCAGAGCCTGGCTGGACCCCCTTGCCTCTGCACGGCAGAGCTGGGCTCCTCAGCTCACCGTGATGCCATTCCACGATGTCTCCCCTCCCAAGGAGCAGAGCTCAGCGGCACTGTCAAGCAGCATCCTACCGCTGCCTTCTAGCTGCTTTTGGAGGGGGAAGGAAGGACATTATAATTATCCTGTTGCATTTGGAAGAGCTGGGGGATCAGGATGCTGCTTGTCTTCTGCAAAGCCTCTGGCTCCCGTACTGCTGTATCCCGTCCTTTCAAAGTTGCCAGCCCTGGTCCCCCCAGCCATGGGGTGCCTGTACCCTCTCCCCAAAGCTTGATAATGCTTTGCAAGGGTGACTGTGTCATGGCAACACAACCCCCTGCAAATGGTCCTCACTGCCCTTTATTTTTCTGGTCCATGCTGTTACTGCTAGCAGGTCCCTTCTATTGGGCGGGCACCGATGCTCTCGCCCCCATCACTCCGGGGGCTCCTGTACAGCCCCAACAGGGACAGGGTCTGGGAGCAGCAGTACAGGGCTTGTGGGGATGCTGATGAGCTGGACAGGAGTTGGCAGATATTGGTAGGACAGTTTTATTGGGGTTGGTCCCTTCCTTGGGTGCGTCGTAGAGCACCCAGGCGGAGGTTTCGTAAGTAGGGCCGTGCTGAAGTAACACGGAAACCATAGGGTAATTTCCTGTAAATAACTTTCACTGCCAGGGGCATGAAAATTATTGGCAGAAAGGTTAAAGAACAGGACCTGGGAGAGCTTTCAGGTTTGGGACTACTGGAGTAGCCTTGCAGGAGCTGCTTAAAAGTCTCTCTGCAGAACTGGGATGTTCCTGGTCTAGTTTGTCATGACAAGAGGACACCCTGGCACCCCTGGGGGCAGCATTTGTGTGCTTCGGATGGGTCCCCAGAGCTGCCATGCTCTGTGTGGCTCCTGGGGTGCTGGAGGGAGGACAGACCGAGCGCTTTGACCATGGGATGCACCAGCAAAACATTCACTTGTCACCAATGCTCTCCACTTCTGGGTGCAACAGGGACCGTGCTCCCTCTGCCCCGGTGGTGTGCCAGGAGGCTGAGCAGAGCTGTGTGTTGCCTGACCATGGCTCTGGGGCATCCTCTGATGCACATGTTTCCATGCTGTGGGTGACCCAGGAATTCTTGTCACCCTTGGCTGGAGGCCATGCAGCCCCTGCTCCCTGCAGTTACACCCAGGAACCCAAGTTTTCACTTTCATTCTTCACTCTCTAGGTTTTAGAGCAGTCTTTGAAAAAACCCTAAAGACTTAAATGAAGAATCAAACCACATGTTTCAGGTCCTTGTACGTAATGCTTGCGAAATGGTCATTTTTTTAAAGTTTATTTGCATGTATGTGACCGATTCAGGAGCCTGCGCTGTTGGGTGGCCGTTTGGGGCATGGGGTTACTCATTTGTGTTCCTGGGGGAGGTGACATCCCGCCTCTCTGGTGTCGGCACTCCCAGATGCAAACTCTGCCCGTGTAGCTTAGCTCACCTCCACGGCCCTTTGCCGAGGCTGTGCTCGCCCGGCGTGATCGTGCACCCGCCTTCGCGTGGTGCTGCCAGCAGCCCTTCCAAAACCAGGAGCCCACGTGCTTCCTGAGGCCGAGCCTACACCTCCCCTTCCAGAAAATCTAGAAGGCAAGCCTAGCTGCCCGCAGTCTCCTGGCTGAAGCAGCGCGGGACAGAAATCACAGAATCATGGAATGGTTTGGGTGGGAAGGAACCTTACAGCCCACCCAGCCCCACCCCCTGCCATGGGCAGGGACACCTTCCACCAGACCAGGTTGCTCCAAGCCTCATCCAGCCTGGCCTTGGACACTCCCAGGGATGGGGCATCAACAGCTTCTCTGGGCAACCTGTCCCAGTGCCTCCCCACCTTCTCCAGGAAGGATTCCTTCCTGATGTCTCATCTCCATCTCCCTCTTTCAAGTCACAAATCACGAACCCCGGGAGGAGAGCCGTGCCGTGCCGCACGGTGTTTGCTCGGGGTGGTGGGCGGGCAAAAAGTAATGGAATGCGCCAGCAGATGGACTTCAAAGGCTTTGAACTCCTCGTTTCTTCGCAAAACTCCTCAAGAGCGGCTTGAGCTGCCCAGCGACCGTGTGTCCATACCCTGCTCCCTCCCCATCTCCAGCTTCCCAGGGTGCGGGTGCATCTTGCTGTGAAGCCCCGGTTGGCTGCATGCCCGTTTTTCCCAACCTTTCCCACTGCTTTTGCTGTCGCTGCAATCAATATCTGTCTCGTTCTGCTTCTGCCCTGACACGTAGTGATTTTTCTTTCTGTGAAGGTTTCTGAGCTATCTAAATTGAGGAAGGGGTGGATCGCTTACAGACACAGCACCGTTTCAGATGCAAGAACAACTATTTTGAGGTAGTATTTTGAGCTTTGACTCAGCTCTAGCAGCTTCTCGGCAGGGAAAGCTGGGTTGATAGTCAGACGTGGTAGCAGGTCAGGTAGTCTATTTTTAGAAGCGCCGTTTAATTATCTGATGTTATTCTTGCAGCGCTCGTAGCTGGATGGTTAGTTATCTTCTGTCAAAGTTCGTTAGCATAACCCAGGCCTTATTGCATGCTTGTATTTATTAAATAATAGATCCATTATAGGATCTTGGATCTTTGTTTTATCGTGGTTGGGAGGGAGACAAGCGGTGTGACAGAGCACCTGGCATCTCTGTACTTTAATGCCAAAGAAATGCTATGGAGCTCTTGTAATTCAGTCTCCTGCGTTTCTGGCCCCGTTACTGTGTGAGCATGGTGGGTCGGGCTGGCATCGCTGCCCCTGGGGGGGCTGCGCTGAGGGCCTGAGCGCCGGCATCCTCGCCTGCCGCATCTCCCTCCTGCTGACTGCACTGGGTTTCGTGCTCTCCTACTCCATCTCAGTTGCTAAAGGAGATGTCCTCTGCAGCAGAGAGGTCTTTAACTAAATGCTTTTTACTCCTGTAAGCTGGTGATTAAAATGCTTTTGTTCTGCCTTGTTCCTGTGCTCCATAATGGGTCTGTCTGGTGTATGAGGAGCCATGAGACTGGCTGGCAGCCTGCGTTGATGTCCGTGGCTGTATGGAAGGTGCCTTCTCCACTCATCTTCACATGTTCATAGAATCATGGAATGGTGTGGGTGGGAAGGGCCCGTAAAGCCCTGCCAGTGCCACCCCCTGCCATGGGCAGGGACACCTTCCACTAGACCAGGTTGCTCCAAGCCTCATCCAGCCTGGCCTTGGACATTTAATGTTCAAGTGTCTGTGGTGGTGGGGTCTCCCTGGGTTATTGTCCATGGTTGGGAAGACTGAGGCAGCCCTGTTCCTCCTGGGTGCTGGGAACATGGAATGCCCATGAACATTTCCAACAACTCATCTTCCCTTCCCAGCCTCTGAACCCTGTCCCTGTGGGTATCGCTCTGCAAGTGGATGTCCCAGCATCTTATTTGCACAGCATTCCCGCATCACCAGCAGCGCCGTTCAGTGACAGTGAAGCGTTTAGGTCCTCTCCGGTCGCTGGGAGCTGCAGCAGACCTAGGTAAGGCATTACTTCTGGATCTGGGAAGCGCTGTGTGCTCAGATCCCTGTAATCTGTCCATGTGACCTTGGGGTCTTGGTCAGCAAATTACACTCCTACGCCTTAAAAAGAGAAGGGGAGGGTAAATATGTTAAAGTTAGCAAGGTGTTTGGCTGACCTCCTCCTCCTTGCTCATGCTGCACGGATTGGCAATGGGTTATGTTCCATTTCTGTTGCTGGTGTGACTTGCTGCATCCAAGTCCCCATTTGTTGGGTCTTGTGCAAACGCTGCTCTCTGCCCCTGGATGCGTTGGAGACTAATTCAGGTGTTCCCTCAACTGGAGCAGGACTTCTGCAGTCTCCAAGGCTGAAGGAAAGCACTCTTGAAATTCATCTCTTGATCTCTGTTGAGGAATGCGGTCCCTGGTAGCGAAGTCCTGGCTGTTTTACGTTGCTACACGACTCGTTCTTAGTACAGTCTGCTGCAGAAGACGTGAGCCAACGTACTGGGGTTGTGTGCTGTGTCCCACTGATGCAATTGGCTTCGTTTAGGGTCTTGAGTATGTTGGAACATGCTGGCTTGAGTGAATAGTTTTAATTAGTTACATTCTTAGGCTGTGGTTTACTGTGCTGACTCACTTCCAGCTCTCTGATAACTTTAACACATGACTTCATATCAAGGCAGAAGAACAGAAATGAAAACAGGGGAAGATGGCAGTGAGCAGGCTGTTCCTGGGTTTTGGGGAAGCTGCTCTTGGGGCAGAGGGCAAGCGGGACTGGGCTGGAGGAGAGGGAGATCCAGGGACAGTAGGCATCTCCAGACATGCAAAGCTGGGGGGAAAAGGCCCCCAGTCTCCTTCCAGCCCAACAGTGCGGTGGTCAGCGTGCTTTCCCAGGTCCCCTGGGCAGATGCAGTGCTGAGGGCCTGGGGAGGGCTCTGGTGCTGCCTTGCCCGTGGGAGCGCAGGAAGCGCCGCAGCAGAGCAGTGCCAGGCGCTGCGCCCCGAGAAGTCCCCGTGTGTGCCCTGAAGTCATCTCTGGTATCGCTTCCCCAAAGCTATTTCTGAAGCCTGGAGGTTCTCACTAACCAGCTTGAACTCTTGTCTGGCAGAGCCCGAGCGCTAACACTGTTGTGTGACAGTGCATCCTTCGCAGGGTCCTGCTCACGCTTGCTCTGAGGAGGAGTTTTTGGAGCAGGAGTAGTGGCGAGCTGCCGAACGGCTGCGATCGCCAAGCGCGGTGAAGCTTGGACACACCATGCCCAGCTGCTCTCTGGTTTTGCTCCTGGAAATCCTGCAGTAAAAGGGAAGTGGCTGGTGTATCCTCGCTCTTTGGTGACTGTGGTTCAAAGCCCCAAGTTATTCCCCTGGCAAGCAGTCAGGATCCTCCCCTTTGCGGAGGCCTCCGTGCCGTGCACAGCATCTCCTCGCTGCCACGTGCCACGTCTCCTCGCTGCCACGTGTGGTTTCTGGCTCCGAGTTGCCTCCTCTTCCTTCCGTGCTGGAGCACTGTTCTCCTGGCTCCTCCCCATCGGTACAATGGGGCTTGCTGCCTTTGCTTTCTGAACGGGGGGGCATCAGGGCCAAATCAGCCTTGCCCTGTTGGGAAGAAGCTCCCTGTGAGACCAGTTTGGGATTTGTAAGCCACGACTGTACGTCCCCGTAGGGCCCGGTGATGGCTGGAACCTGGGAGCAGGCTGCAGCAGCTCCAGACCTTCCTCATCCTGCACTCCTGTGCCATCTCATCGTGCGGCTCTGCAGCCTTTGCTCTTCCCTCTGCACTTGCTGGGTTTGAAAGCCAGATGCTGATTGTAGTGCTGACCCGCAGCTTGCAGCCAGGGCCGGAGAGCTGCTGTGGTGCCGTTGTGCTGCTTTTCTCTTGGCAGCAAGAGCTCTCCAGTAGCTCATCTCCATCCACGAACAAGACCAGGCAGCATCTCCATCCCCAGACATCCTGCAGCCTCATGAGCTCTGACTGTCACCTCTCTGGTGATGCTCCAAGGAGCAGGTCCCCCCACGCTGCTGTTGGCATGGAGGGTCAGGGCTGCGCTGCTGGGAGACGCAGGGGGCCCGCTGCAGCAGGGAGCTGTTCTCCGGCACTGCGGCACGATGGAAGGTGTTCGAGTGGGAAGGCTGGAAGGGGGAGAAGCTTGTTGCTGTTTCTTCTAATTGCTCTCCCACTTTTGTACTTGAGCGAACGAAGAGCTGTCTTGAGCTGCGTCCCTGGGGACGCTGCCTGGTTCTGTCATCCCCAGCAGCCGCACCGGGACCCTCCCCGCGATCGGTCCGTTTAAAAGCCATCCTTCTGTTTTGACTCGGTTTGTCTTTCCTTTGATGGGAGAACGATCCATCTGCCTTTTGATACGGTGGAGGATGCTAGGGCTGTGGTGAAACCTCCTGAGCAGGGGCGAGAAGCACTCGGGACCGTTCCCGTCAGCGCTGATGAGCTGCGGGATGGCGTAGGAGCAGGACCCGGTCGCAGGCGTCGGGTCCCTCTGTCCACCCCAGCCTCTGCCCTGCGGCCGGGCTGCGCATGTGGGCTGGGCTTGGGGCACCGGCTGTTCATCTCTGCTCCCGTGAGGCTCCACTTTTCAAACGAAAATCTGATGTAGCAGCTGACGTTTCGAGTACTAAGGATGATATAACTGTCTGCTTAGTGAGAAAAGTTCATTTTCTAGAGCTTCTGCATGTCAGCTGAGCAGCACTAGTCTGTGCTGAGCCCTTTTTAGGCAAGGAAGGTCAAAATGCTGCCCTTGAGGGGAAGCTTCTGTTGCAGCCCCATGAAGATGGACCAATCTCAAGCCCAAGGACAGGTGTGATGGAGAATGGACTGAGAACAGCCCTGAGGAGAAGGACTTGGGGGTAACAGTGGATGAAAAGCTGGCCATGAGCCGGCCGTGTGCGCTGGCAGCCCAGAAAGCCAACCGCATCCTGGGCTGGATCCAGAGCAGCGTGGCCAGGGGGGCAAGGGAGGGGATTCTGCCCCTCTACTCTGCTCTTGTGAGACCCCCCGAGCAAGAGATTAGCCAAACTTGGTTATTTGCATGGCAGGCTTTGAAAGAGGGAGTGTGGTGGGAGCAGGTGTGTTGGTTTTCTCGGTGTTCATAGAATCTTTTAGGTGGGCAAAAGGCTTCAAGTCCATCAAGTCCAGCTGTGGTGTTGTGTGATGATGTCGGGTATGGAACTGGTTGAAAAAATGAATAACTGAATCACGCGGGAGTGGTGAGACTTAAGAGCTGCATTTCATCCTCATGGTTACTTTTAGGTTAAAAAGGAGCTTTTTCTGCTCTGTAGTCACCTGGCAAATTTGACAGGAAAGCTGAGTTCAGGCTGGTTCTGCGAAGATGAAGGTTCTTATTTTTTTGGTCTCTGTATCATTAGAAATAATTGTGCCTCAGCACAGTCGTACTGGCTGGTCAGGAATTCTCTGGGGAGTTGATGAATCCCCAGGGAGTGGTCATGGGCTGGTAACTCTTGCTGCTTGCGTGCCCACCTGGATGCTTTTTACCCTGGAGGGAATTACCAGTTGAGCGGTGGTTCAGCGCTCTCTACCCTTTGCCGATGCCACCGTCCCCGCTGAGCCATCGGAGCACGTCTTGAAACCCTCGCTCGTTTGTACGCCCAAACTCCTGCAAAATCAGGCTGGGCATCTTCTTGCATGGCACGGCTGCCGGATGCCACGTGCCGTTCCCATCAGGGCGGCTTCTCGGGTCCTGGGGGTGACGGGCTATTAGCAAAAATCTGCATGCGGCATTCCCATCCGCCCGTGCTCACCAGCCAGTGCGAGCACCGCCGTTGCTACGGGAACGGGCGTTCTTGGGTTAGAAACCTGATTTAATTCCTTCCTCTCCTCCCCGCTCCCTGCTAGTTAAGACGCTCAGATGGATTTTCGGTTGCCAATGTAATAGTTTTTCAGGTGGTGCAGGGAGTTCAAGAATATCTTTTGCTAATGAAAGAGCTGCCTGAACTCTCAAGGGACTGAAGGAGATTTATTTTTTTTCCTCAATACCTACTATCAAAAGCAAAGTTTACAAGCTCCGTGTGCCCCGGGCTGCTAGCTATGCCACCTGCATGGATAATTAAGACCTTTCAGGTTGCCATAGAGAATAGTTTGGCTTCCAAAATGGCATCAATTGATATTTGGGATATTTTTCTTTAAACCTGTGAGAGCTGGGAATGCTGTCTTTGTAAGGTGTTCCAGTGGCAGGTACAGAAGGGGAGGGCTTTAGCAAGCCCTGTAATTTGCAGGATGGGGGTGATGATCAAAACTCTGGCTGTTTTTTGAATAAATGTTGTCCAGAATGTTCCTTTCTTGCTAGAAGGACTTCAGCAGCCAGTTCAAGGAGTAGTGGGGTTTTATGTGGGCCAAATGCTGATCTTGTAATGGAGCAATAACCTCAGAGGAGTTGTTCTTCCATTATATCGGCCCAACTGAAAATAACCTGGCATCCCCTTGACCTTGGCACACGTGAACGGGTGCTGCAACTTTAAAAGAATCATACCCTAAGGGGCATTATCTCCAGTGCCAAGACCAGTTCTGGACCCCTGCCTTGCTTTCTGAACCCATCGGTTAGCGGCAGTGGCTCGTTTGGGTGATGAAAATTAGGCGTGTGTGTTGGGCTCACAGCTCCGGAGCCCAGTGGCACGGACCCGGCTCAGCCACTTGCTTCGGGAACTCACAGCACTGGAAGGAGCAGCAGCAAAAAGCACCTTTGTTGAGTTACAACTTGACAGCGTAGCGTTTCATCGAAACGACAGTCTCTACGTGCTGATGCTTTCCGTGCAGCACGTCCTGGGATACGAACTGCAGTAGGAGCAGCGCAGGGCTGTAGCAGCTGTGGGTCTGGTGGGGAACGGGGGCTGTGGGCATGCGAACACCGAGCTGGGAGGAGAAGAGGCTCAGGCAGGACCGAAGCCTTGTTTCAGTCACCTTTTCAGTCCTGGGTGCCGTTGGGTGGTGGTGTAAGGCTGTAGCTCTCCAAAGCCATACTCTGTCTGTGGGGGGGATCTGGGCATGGTGAAATACCTGCTGGGAGCTCAACCGTGCGCTCACGCAACGCGGCCACAGGGACTGCGCCCGTGCAGAGGGATGCTCGCACGTGGGAGCATCAGCCGTCTGCAGGTTGAGGTTAGGAGCACGGAGGGAAGAGCTGCTTGCTCAGCAAAGACGGAGCCTCCGGAGCCTGCTGTCTTCATCCCCCATGGCTCCCTGAGGTGGAGGCGCAGCAGGTCGAGCAGTCGGGGGAGCAGGCAGCTCCTGCTCCCGGGGCTGCAGAAGGAGAGGTAATGCCATTAGTGATAGGAATATGCTGGGTTCAGCCTTTGCCATCCAAAATAATAATATAACAAAATGGAATTATAATGTAATTATTATTATTAATGGCGCCCAAGTCAGAATAGGGCTGATGCAGGCGGGTGTTGGGCCGCGGCCGAGCAGCAGTGCCCTGGTGATGATGGAAGGGGGGGAGGAAGATCCTGGAGCTGCTAAAGGAGGAAGGATGATGTAACAGAAAAACATGCGATACAGGAGGAAATTTAGCCATCTAAATGTGCTGTGTTTGAGAACCGCATTTGCAGTGAATTAGAAGCCTGGCAGGGTGTGAAACAGATGAATTTTTGGGGGAAGCACCTTTTTGTGGGTGTGCTGATGTTCCCAGAGTCTGAAGGGCAGAGATGTGCTTCCCTGGGGGCGGCTGGCAAATGAGTTTGTCCTAGGCTGAACCTGCTTCCTCTTCTCTAGCTCCAGTCTCCATAAATCCAGGATAAATAGCTGGTGTGACATGCAGTGTTTTATGGAGGGACCACATTTATTCTGGCTTGAAGAGCTGTGTGTGGGGGTGGGTCTCTGGGGTCTTCTGGCAAATCTTGCCAGTGTTTGGAGAGGAGAGCATCCAGGAGATGCAGGAGGAAGGTGAGATGAGCCTGAGGTCTCCTGTGTGACAGGGTCCCATGACGGAGGGGGGCTGGGGGAGATGATGGGAGGTGTGCTCTCACGCCATGTTCTGGCAAAGCTTCAGGCAGCATCAGGGGGGCTGTTTACAGCTGGGAGATCCAGAGTGAAGAACCAGGAGCCTCTACAGCTTGGGATGCCGAGCCCTGTGTCTGGCATCCCTCACCTCTCTGTCTCCAGGTGCCAAGGCACGAGTGCTGCGGAGTCCCGGAGAGCTTCGTGGCAAGGAGCAGCCCCTTTAACCGAGCCTCTGCAATATGTTGTTACTGTTTATGTAAAAATACCAAACCTTTCCAAATATTTATTACTCGATCATGTGCTGAGGAGCGGGTGCCGTGCGTTCAGAAATGGAAAGCCGCCTCCAAGCAGCTGCCAATCTCCAGTGAGGCGGAATCTGAGCTGCAGTTGACAGGGCAGGGCAGGAGGCAGCAGCCAGGGCTGAGCTGGGTGCTCCTGGGTGCTGGAATTCTGGGTGCTCCTCCAGCCCGGCTCCGCGGGATGCTGGGGAGCAGGGTGGGCCAGGGAAGACCACCGGGGTGGTCCAGTGGGTGCGAGGGGGAGGCTGGAAGGCAGCGTGAAGGGTGTCTTTCAGACAAGATCTGGTTGGAAAGGCATCTCTCTCAAGGGGGTTCTCACCCCAAACTCTTCAGACACACATTTGTGGGTGCAGTAGCATTTGGGTGGCTTTACAGGGAGCTTTGCATGCGGCACAGTGGGGGAGCATCCCTCTCTGAGGGGAGCATCCCTTGCTGCGGGGCTGTGTGCAGCAGGTCCCCCCACTTAACCCCCCCAAGATTGGTCTCTGCCCACCAGCTCTGAGCCAGGCCAACGACAGGGCTTTCTGTATCTGCCACCTCGTGCAGCACCAGCGATTCTGGGTGACCTTTCAGCTCACAGGAACATTATTCTTCCTGCAAGGGTGCGTGAGTGGCTGTGGTGCGACGCAGTTCTGGGGACGTTGCTATGACTTTCCCTGGGCTCTGCAGATGCTGGGGGGCGTCACAGGACGTCCGAGACGGCTCGGTGGGGGTGATACTGCAGTGACGTTGCACCATGCTCCTGCATGGAGAAGGGGAAACTTCAGATGACTCAAAGGGAGATTGTCTGGAGGTGGGGGCAGATTTTTGATCCGGCTCACTTGCCTGCGCTGGTGAGATAACCTGGCCCCATAGCACGTTAGCATGTCACACGTGAAGGGCGAGTATCTCCTG
>NW_010265334.1:27735-33156 GCF_000690775.1 Eurypyga helias
CCCCTTTCCGTTCAACCCCGTGCCCCCTTGTCCTGTCACGCCTGGAGCTTGGAAAAAGCCCCCCCAGCTTTCTTGTAGCCCCCCCCAGGCACTGGAAGGGGCTCTAAGGTCTCCCCGGAGCCTTCCCTTCTCCAGGCTGAACCCCCCAACTCTCCCAGCCTGTCCCCATGGCAGAGGGGCTCCAGCCCTCGGAGCAGCTCCGTGGCCTCCTCTGGACTCACTCCAACAGCTCCGTGTCCTTCTGCTGTTGGGGGCCAGAGCTGGAGGCAGAACTGCAGAGGGGGGTCTCCCCAGAGCAGAGCAGAGGGGGAGATCCCAGCATGGAGCCGTGGAAATGCCATCTGAGCCTGGTGGAGGAGCCGGAGTGCATCTGCCAGGCTGGGGAGGGTGAGCACATGGGCTGGGGGCTGCTGCTTGCTCTATGAGCTGGACTCCCACTTTCATTGAGTTCCTAGACACTCCTGTTCATTCTGCCCGCAGCTCCCCACTTCTCCCGGCTCAGCAGGGAGGTTTCTCTCTCTTTATCCTGCGTAGCAAAGGGAAAACAAGAGAAGAGGCCAGTGTGGAGAGACCTGGGGACCCACAAGCAAAACTCAGCCCTGTTTCTGAAATTTGTCCTATTTCAAGGGCAAATTTCATGTACCACATAACAGCTGGGAGAAATTTCAGGCGAGCTTAAAGATTTTTATTGTTCCATCTTAGCGTCGTATGTATGTTTGGGTTTTTCTCCCTTCACGGCTTCATTCAAGTGAACTGAATGGAAAGCTGCCTTTGGGCCAGCCGGTGGTGGCCGCGGATGCTGCGCCGAGGACGGTGTGGATGCTGCACCAGCCCCAGCAGCACCCGCTCTGCACAAAGTGACATCCCTCAAAGAGGTCGCTCCTCACCTGGAGAGGACTTCCAGGTGACAAGCCATGGCAGCCTGCTTCCAGGGGCTGAGGGCGTACGGGTTATGGAGGCCAGTGTGCTGGGGGATAGGCTAAATTGCTTATCCAAATTCCATTAAAAATGCAAATGGATTCTTTCCCTGGGACGGAGATGCATTAAAAAGTAGGCCATATCGTAAACATTAATAAAGTCATATTGGCCAGCAGGGACGTGGATGTGGAAAGTGAGCCAAGAAAGCTCTTTGCAGAGCTTCGTGTAAATAAAACGACTCTTCTCTTTCTCTCTTCTCCTCCTCTGAAAGCTGGCAGCTGAGATAATGTTTTAATTGAGCACAGTGGCATGTAATTGCTCAGAACTGTTGCCCAAGAAGAGCAAATGTAATCTGTGGCTTGATGAAGTTTTGTTAGTGAAGCAGAAGCCAAATTACTAAATTTTGCTTTAGCAGAATTCACCTAAACAGTAATTGCTTTAAAAAACCAAAACTAAGCAGATCTGATTTCTTCTTCCCCCTCAACATGTTTTAAGATGCTTCCCTTAGGGTGATACTGCGTTCTCTGCTGACCTGGGCTGCGAGCCCCACCATGTGTAACAAGTTCTGAGCATATCCTACCCGGTGCTGAATCCCAGACCTTCCCGCGGGAGACCTGGGCCAGGGAACAGACAGGTCCCCAGGACAGAGCTGCCCCGCTCCCTCCCGTCACAAGGTGACTCCTCCAGCCTGCGCTGCGTCGCGCGTTGCCTGTCTTGCAGCATCAATAAAAATCCTGTTCCGAGCGGCTGTGGCTGGAGAGAGAAGCGAGCAGACACAGTAAATCTACATGTTGGAAATGTTATTTTAATATCTTATCCGTATAGCATCAAAAGGAGTGCCAAGTACACTGGAGATCTTGCCAGCTGCAGCCCTTTGAATGTCTTAAAGGCAGTAATGTTGCTGCATAATAACATACAGCGATCCAAACTGTCGTGAGATAATGGCCTGTTTTCAAGGGAAGAAAAACAACAGAGACCGGTGTAATCTACATCCTTTCCTGTAGCTTTGGCATGTGGGGGCTGGAGTGTGGTAGCGCTTGTCTTGCGAGGGTCAGCACGGAGGGGTTTGCTGTTTGCAGTGCTGCTGGCAAGCCTCTCCGGAGAAGTGAGCATTCCAAGGCAAGCCTAGGAAAGCACCCGGCACCGCAGCGAGCATCCTCCTTTGGCTTTGTGCCCTGCGTGCTGCTCTGCGTTAGGGTGCCAGGGGATCCCGAAGCCCTGCAGGGTCCGGCGCTGGGTGACTTGCTGCAGGCAAACTCTGGTGTCCTGTTTGGACCCCTGGTTGGTGTTACACATCCCACCGTGCCGGTCCCTCCTGCCCCAGCTCAGCCAGCATCTGCCTCGCTGGCAGGAGGAGCGTTAGTGGTACCAAAGCCCGGGCAGGAGTCAGGGCTGAGCATCCTCCTGGGTGGCAAAAGCCTTTCTGCCCCTCGGCACCGTGTGCTGCTGGAGCTGCTGGGCTCTCACCCTCTGTTTGCTGAAGCCGTTTTTTGTCTGCAGAGGAAGTGGCTGGATTGCTTATCAGCACGGCCCCCTTGGCAGCACACGGAGCAGGAAGCCTGCGAGACCTCCCAGAATTCCCCTGTGGAGTTGGGGGACTGCGCAGACTTGTAATAAGTTGGGGAGAGGGGGGTTAGGGATGTTCCAGCTGTTGTCACTGGGGTGCTCCATCCCCCACAGCCCTTGGTGCCAGTCCCTGCGCAGGGAGAGTGTTTTGGAGAGGTCTGCCTGCAGGGAGAGGGATGTAGCTCTGTGCCCAGCTCTGTCTGTGCCCGGTTTATGCCAGACCTGGGCAAATCGTTGTGTTCTTTGTGGTGACGCTTGTCTGGGAGGCTGCTTAGTGTGTCCCCCTGAGAGCTCCAGCTCCCCATGAACTCACCATCCCCATCGCAGTCCATCTGCCCCTTGGACTTTGACTCTGCCCACGCTGCCCTAGACCCTGGCGCTGCTGTTTGCTCTCGTGTGGAAAGGCCTGCGCTTGATAAACAGCTTTTTTCCTCAATTGTGTTTCCTAATTATAACCTGACCCACGGATGGGCCCCAAGGCTCCACTGCCCAGCCTGGGAGATGCCCCATGGAGGGGGCTGTTGGAGCCCCGAGGGATGGTGGTGGGTGGGAGGGGAGCTGGGGCGTGGGTCTGAGCCCTGGAAGTCAGGCCCTTTCTCTAGCACCTGGGGGGCCACGTGCTGTGGGGACCTGCAGGATGTGGCTGTGCCCAGGGCCAGGGGCACCCCACTCCAGCATCTCTTGCAAGGAGCTTTGCTTTCATTGCCTTCCTGCGGGAGCACAAAATAGGGATTGAGAACAGCCTTGGAGAATTCATCTCATCCAATTAGCCGTATCCGCCGGGGTGAGTGGGTAAGGCGTGAGGGCAGGCCAAAGGGAAACGGGGCTGTGGGGCTCGGGCTTTGCTCTTTTCTCTCCGTGCAGCATGTGGCTGTGCTTGCTTCGCTGCAGGTGGAGTAGCTACAACCGCCCTTGCTCGTGAGCCTTAATTAGGCGATCGCTAATTGATCGGCGACTGGAGCTGCTGGCACGGTGCTTCTGTGCGCCCCTTTGCTGGTTGAAAACACGGCGCGGGGGCATGCGGCCTCCAGGTTTGGGTTTGGCAGGCTGTGACCTTGCATCGGTCGGGTGCATCTGCAGAGTGATGCTTGGGTGGGGGCACCCCCCGTGTGTCACCGCGACGAGCGTTGCACCAGCCCGGGGGGGCTCCCTGGCGTCGCTCTCCTGCTCCCCACGGTGCAAAGCCCTGGGCTGGTTTGCTTACAGGGGGCCAAATGTCTCCTGGAGCTGCCCGTACGTGACGATGGGCATTGTTTTGCCTGTTTGAGGATGCTGCAGCGAGGGAAATGCTGCCGGTGGCTGTTTGGGTAGGTTCTTCTGCAGCAGCTGCTGGTCTGTTACTCTCTGCAGCTTCCCAGGGCGTTTGATGCTCCTGCCCGTGGTAGCAGTGACATTTCTGAAGCAGAGAGACACTGAGGACCAAACAATGCTTGATTTCTTCTTCCCTGGTTTAAATCAGACTTAATGAACGTGGAACTTCTTGACGAGCTTGTCGCTGGTGGAGGGCGGCTGAGCCCGCTCAGCCCCTCGGACCCTCCTCCCCAGCCAGGCAATGGGGCTTTGGTGGTGGTGTGGGACGGTGCAGAGCCTGGGGGGGGGAAATGTGAGTCAGCAGCCGCCCGTGCAGATGGAGCTGCTGCCTCGATAAGGCTGCTGGAGGCTTGGGCACAGGGCTGGGGTGTGCTGCCGTGCTCTGATTCAGCCCCTCCGGGGTCCTTCCTCTGAACCCCCTCTTTGCCATCAACAGCAGAGGACTGGGACACACACTTCTCTCATGGGAGAGCCTGGAAGTACCAGAAAGTGAAGGGAAGCCCCACTGTGGTTCAGAGCTGCTGAAGATGAGCCTGCTTTCTGCTGGCGTGTTGCAGGAGGAAGTGGTTGAAATAACAAGATAAGGTCCAGTCGGCTGTTCCCCTCTGGCTGGGGTGTGGGGAGGGGGGAGCAGCATGATCCCACACCCCGGGGGCTCCAGGACACCCTGCCTGGCCCCGGCCAGCATCGCTGGGGGAGCAGACTGAGCTCGCAGGAGCCGTTTCTGGCTTCCCACTGCACCCGCACTGGGATGGAGCTGGTGGAGCTGCACCAACTCCATCCCTCTGGCAGGTCCCGTGGCTGTCGTGTGCGCTTGCGAGCTCCGACACGTGCCAGCTAATGCTCATCTGGATGAGTCGGTGGGGAGACCTGCCCGTGGGTCGGGTGGAAGCGGTGACGACCACACTGCCCTCGGGTCTGACCCCCAGGCTGGAGGCACTGGTGCCCAGCAGCAGGCTGGTGCAGCTGGGGCAGGAGATGGATGGGACAGAGAGAACCCGGGGACTGTTTGGAATTGTCCTGGATGCTCCCGTTCACTATTTTATATATCACATGCACTGGGGAGAGGGTGTTATGGCCAGGAGCTGTTTGTGCCTGTGTTTCAAGTGCTGTCGGGGCCGATTCGGGCGGTGGGTTCCTGCCTGTTGCGATGGGCTGGTCTTGGCGGGCGCTGGGATATTTGGGGATGGGCACCAGAGGACAGGTCAACGTTTGGCTGTAGGAGCCGTGGCACACCGACACGACTGCAGTGTTGAGTAAACGCGATGTAGGAAGCCTCACCTGCGGAGGACCCTGGCGAAATGCTGCTTTTGGTTGTACTTCAGTTGATCTGCTACTGTTCTGGGTGTGCAAGAAATCCTTCAAACATCCCTTTGCATGCAGAGAACACAAACTCCCAAGATGCAGCCTGCTCAAAATAAGCCCGAGGCAGCAGCAGGGAAGTAATTTCTCTTCATATCGGCCAAAAATAATGTTGCTGTTGTAGTCACGATTTTTTTTTTTTGCACTTCCTGAAAAGCGAAGGGACCGTGCAGCAACTCCGGTGGCTCCGCGCGAGCCGCAGAGGACACCCACTGCCTCTGCCGCGTTACCAAAACAGCAGGGCCAGGCAGGCAGCGAGGGGCT